>NW_019396746.1:290948-297226 GCF_000591075.1 Eurytemora carolleeae
GGGGGGGGGGGGGGGTACCAGGGGAAGGATTGGGGTTAAATTTAGTTTTATCTAAATTATTTGACAACTCCCAGCTGACAGTTCCCTACCTCTACCCAATATATTTCTTGATTGAAAACCAAGAAAAAATAAGAGAAAATCACAGCAGGTAATTTCGTAAATTCAAAAGTTTTAAGCCCTTGTATCAATGAAACTGGGTTTTTTAAAATTTTGTCTTAAGTTTTAGACTCTGAACGTGGAAGTAGATTTCTAAAACTTAAATGTTAGTTTATACAACTATTCATATTTCAGGGGATATTAGTTTCAAAACTAACACTAACCAATTTTATAACAATTTATAAATCTGCAAAGTTATCTTTTTCAAGAATATATATCTGTAAATCCAAGACGAGTAGAACAAAATTAAACCATATATTTATAAAAAATGGCAAAAACTATATATTGATTTTAAACTAATAATAAGTTGTGAGAATTAGTTTTTGATAATTCTTGATTTCATTTTCGAACATATCTCTATTTTCCGGATTTCAGCTCGATGTCGCGTTTTCGGAATATATCCTGGTTTTGAGACAATTACCAGAATTCATATCAATGTCAATTTTTAAGCATTTACATACACACTTACCTAACAAAACAAGATTTTATGATAAGGTAAAATTTAAACAAAATAAATCAATGAAAAAAAAAATTATCTTATAAAGAATTCTGAATTATTTCTGGAATCTATAAGTTTCCACATTCTATCCGTTAAATTAAAGAATATCGATAATTTATTTTCAAACATTTTAAACAAACAGTTTCCCGCATTTCTAGTTAAATCTATATTGTAAGAACAAATAATATAAATTTTTTGATTTCTAAATGATGTAATGATTTTTAAATTATAAAAGAACAGTTTGTTTTTATTTTCTGTTTTGTTTATATTTTACCTTATCAAAAAATCTTGTTTTGTTAGGTTAGTGTGTAAATGTTTAAAAATTGACATTGATATGAAATCGATCCGGTAATTGTCTCAAAACCAGGATATGTTCCGAAAACGCGTGATGAGCTGAAATCTGGTAATTGTGTCAAAACAGCGAAATATTCGAAAATGAAATCAAGAATCATCAAAAACTAATTCTCACACCTTATTATTAGTTTAAAATTGAAATTTGTTGCTTCAATATATACTTTCATAAATATTTGGTGTAATTTGGTTCTACTCGTCTTGGATTTACAGATATTTACTCTTGAAAAAGATAAGTTAGCAGATTTGGCCCATTTCTAACACTCAGTGCTAGAAATGGGCCAAGTGTTAGTTTTGGAACTAATATCCCCTGAAGTTATGAAAGTAAGTTTTGTTTTGAATTGTGGATTATTCTTAAAAACGGGAAAGTGGGTTTTGTCCCGAAAACGCAAAATGTTTTATATTCAGGATGTTTTCGAAAATGGAAAATCTGACATTTTCTTGAAAACGGTCCAGAGATTTAATAAAAAACTATTGTAATTTTGATTTTTTAAAAAGTTTAAAATTGGGTATAGTTGTCCTCGTAATGTTTAATGAAATGTTGGTTATAGTTTTCATTTTGGACTATTACGTTAAAATCTCCATTTTATTAACGGCGTTAACAAGTCATTAACGATTTGTAAAAAAAAATTGCCCTTTGTTGCCGAAATTTCCCCGTCCTTAATAGCCGTAAAAATGTTTACAGTATATTAATGTAAAACTAGTTTTTATTTTTCCGATTTTGTCAGATATTTAAGATCAAACTATTAAAAAATTATTTTATAAATTCTTATTTTTTCTTTGCGGTTAAAAACAAAATATAAGAATATTTGGTAAACTATGGTTGGTTGAAGCCACACTGTACATAATTGATCAGACTTTTCCAGTTCACAATTTTCCTATGGATTATACAGAGCGTCCCATATCATATTAGATTATCTCAAATCTTTAACGACAAAATAAACCCTTAATACTCGAAGAACTTATCATTTTCCGCAAGAAAATTCTTATATAAGCCTTATGTTATTTTTCAAATTGATTTATTCGATTATGGATTATATGATGTGGGACACCCTGTAGATAGATAGCTAGATAGATAGATAGATAGATACATAGAAAGATAGACAAAGAATGGGTGGAAGGATGGATGATGAATGGATTATTAAATAGATTAATGAATGGATTAAAGGATGGATTTATAAATGGATTTATAAATGCATTAATAAAAAGGATTAAGGAATGGATTAATCAAAGGATTAAGAAATGGATTGATGAATGACAGGCTGGATGTTAAGATGTTAATAATATAGAGCACTGCGCAATGAACAAAAATAATTTTATGGAGTTCCATTGTCTGGAGTCGTGAGCATACTTGTCAGCATAAATTCAACTCCTTCAGTATTTCAATCCTTCAGTCTTTCAATACTTTAGATTTTCAACCCTTCACTCTTTTAATCCTTCAGTCTTTCAATCTTTTAGGCTTTTAATCCTTCAGTGTTTAAGTTCCTTTAGTTCCTTTAGTCCTTCAGTCTTTTAACCCTTCAGTCTTTAATCCTTCAGTCTTTCAATCCTTCAGTGTTTCAATCCTTCAGTCTTTTATTTTCAATCCTTCAGTCTTTTATTTTCAATCCTTCAGTATGTTATCTTCTCATCCTTTATTTTCATCATCTTTCCTAAAAATCTCTTCTTTATATTTTTCTCTTTTTTCTTTTTTCTTCTCTTTTTTCTTTCTATCCCTTTTACCTATCTATGTTGCTGACCCATAAATTGGAAGGAATCTATATTTTGATCAAAAACTTCCGTTAAACCTGACGCGGGCTGAAGGCCACATATCTGATTCAAAAATTGTCTAAATTTGGAGAAATCTTAAATCTGACCGCTTTTACTTCTTAAATCTACGAGTATTCATAATAGTAAAATATATGCACAAAGAGATAAACATTTTGCCATGTAAACGTTTCGTAATTGCCCTTATACATGTAAAGGGTTAAGTAGAAAAAAATCTGCAGCCCGACCCCCTTGTAAAATCTTTGGTAGCGCCTTTTTTACATACTCCAAGACCTACTTCTCTCTGCTCAAAAGAATAATTATACATACACCGAAGAAAAAAGAGTCCTCCTTCCCCCCTTCCCCTCCTCCTTAAAAACGCAATATATACTTCTAAAGTATCCAAAGGCAAGAATTTTCAAACAGAAGATTGACAATATATGAACTTGTCACACATTAAACTTTGCTGCATCATAAAAAAGGCAAAAAAAGTGTGAGTAAACAACGAAAGGTAGTGTGAAAGGTAGTGTGAAAGGTAGTGTGAAAGGTAGTGTGAAAGGTAGGAAAGGTAGTGTGAAAGGTAGGAACTTTTAAATGAGTTTAAGTTTTCATTTGCAAATAATGCAATGAGACTTGCAATGGTTTTAAAATAAGGATTAGTAAATTAAATACGTACCTTCCCCATGTCCTTTGGGGTGTTTTATTTATTTAAGAAATCCAGAAGAAACACCGAGATTTAAATATTTTGTACATTAGCCCACGAACATGGAACCACTCAATTCATGTGCAGGGTACGATTACAAAAGACCGGTCTGTGTCCGAATTTAATGAATTTAAGCCGCGTCTCAAATCCCCCAAAAACCGGTTTTAATTGAGCACCAGCTTAAATCTTGAAACATTGAATACGATTTTAAGTGGAACCAACCATATTTGAGCTGAGGCTCAAATTCTCTATATTCGGCTTCTGAGCAAGTACATTTTTGTACCTATGCGAAAAATCTTTGGAACTAACACCCCCATATCAGTGATAAAATACAAGTTTGTTTGAGCTTTTGGGTGGAGTGTAAGTAAAGCTTTGCAGCTTAAAGAGTTTTTTTGTAGAGATTTTTGTAAACAAAAATATTGTGGATTTTTATTTATCTGTTAATGAATTCATTTACATTAATTAGTCAAAACTAGGAGAGAAGGTTACGATGGGAGATGGGATTAAGTAATATTGATGTTAAAGGGTTTAATATACTTTACTTTATTTTCTGCTTTTTCTGTTCTTTTACCGGGTTACCCACAAAGAATGAGCATCTAATGACGACCTTAAATCTTTAAACATAATGATTTCAAGGATTTAAACCTGGTTCTCTCCCTTCAGTTTAGTTTTTTATTGATATGCTGGGAACAATTATTGTTTGCAAATTCCGTACAGTCTTCTCCACAGTCTGATTCTATGTGGGTAACTCTGTCTATTCCTATCCTTCCACCTGAAGTATATTCTACCATGATGTGCAATTCTAATTTATTATCTGTATTCATAATATTATTATCTTAACTATTTGTATGTTGACCCAGCCGGGCTAGCCCGGTCAAAGGGGGGAGGGGGTACTTAAAGTTATGTTGCCGGTCCCTTGAATTATAAAACAAATAATGACTTATGACTTATGAGAATGAGATCTGCAAGAAGCCCCATAAGACTTAAATCGCAGTAATACATTTTTTAATAAGACAATCATGTGGATTTAACGGTTCTGTCAATATTTCAGAAATCTGTTACTTTGATCACAATTTGACCCCTTATACGTAATTTTATAGCCTTTTTTCTGAAATAACTTTTAGTTGGCATACACATTTGGGATAAAAAGTATTAAAATGAATAAATCTGTAAGTTTAAAGTGCTGAATTATAGACGAAAGCACGTTTGATTCCGAATGCTTCTCTCTCTGGTTAGTTGGGGGTGCAATGGACAACGTCGACTTGGTTGATTTCATATTGTTTGTCCAGCACACAGTAATTTCGAATTTTAATTCGAAGAAAAATTGAATCTATATTTTTACCAGACATATTTGTTTAAGAATAAGTTTTCAATAATTTATTTTAATTCCTCCAAATTATGTACCATGGAAGAAAACAACCTTTATAAAATATTTGCAAACTTTTGCATTTTATCTATATAATAAAACAAAACATATTTATATGTTGGCTATTGCCGGCAAAACGGCTATTTAGAATGGGCTGAAATTTTTGTGGACAATCATGGTTGGCCGAGGGGTGTCATAAGCTAAAACAATTTTCAACATTTTTTCTAAATTTTTTTCTTCACATTTTTTTCTATGGGCAACACCAGGCCCTTTAGCTAGTAATTTATAAAAGGGGATGGTGGAGATGTCCTATTTGATTGGGGGAAGGCCGGAGGGGGTCCCTGCCTTCATGTTCAAACCCTCCCATTTTTTACCGTGCCCCTAATGTTTACTCTTATTTTCAAAAATAAAATAAAATTGGACACTGAATAACCTCTAATGACCTATAACTATACTTCTTGCATATCAAACGAAAGCTAGGAACCTAGGGAATACAGTAGCAGCAAGGAATCCAGTGTTTGATATTTTAATGGCCTCTAACGACTTCCAAGAACCTCTAACAACCTCTAATGAACTCCAAATTAAAAAAAAATTAACTATAGCTTTACGCATATCAAATAGAACATCTCCGCCATCCCCTTTTATTATTATTATTATTAAAAAAAAATTTACGCGTATTTTTCAAGCCAACGGTTAAGATTTATGTTCACTATAAATGCAATAAAATGGTGGGAAAATGTAAATATACCTTAAAAGTAAGCGTTCCAATAAAATCTTCTCCAACCCTCCACTGAAGGTGTCTGTTCCAGGGACGGAACAAGAGGAAAATATTGAACTCTCTTGAGCTTTCAGCGTTCCTGAAAAAAATTGAAATATTTCCAAGAACAAGTAACTATAATATTGTTTGTGATGATGTTAGGTATACTTTCCCAATGGATTTTTCCCAAAAGGCAATTTCCCAAAAGGCAATTTCCCAAGTGGCAACTTCCCAAGGGTATTTTCCCAAGTGGCAACTTCTGAAATGTGCAATTTCTTAAGCGGCATGATAGGAACGAGATGAGCAAAGCTAACGAGATGTTGAAGACCGGGCAGGTACCCATGGATGTCAATGCCATGCCCGGGCTAGTGGAGGACGTGTCTGATGTCGAGGACCTAGAGGGAGAAGGCGGAGTAAATGCCCTGCAGACTGGAGATGCGTGTTATTTTTGCAAGAAAACTGGTCATCAGAAGAGGGAATGCCGGAAGTTCGAGGAATGGAAAAAGAAAGACCCTCTTAGGAAACCTGGGGGAAACACGGGAAACCCTCGTAGTTCTAATTCCCGCCCCCCCATCTCATGTTATAATTGCGGGAAGGAGGGACATATTTCGCGGGAATGCAGGGGAGAATGGCGGAACCAGGGGAGGAGAGGAAATGGCGGATATGGAGGCGGACAGATGGCGGATATGGCTAAATCCAT
>NW_019396747.1:0-10000 GCF_000591075.1 Eurytemora carolleeae
TTGGTAGCTATGATCTCAGCGATCCAAAAAATCCTTGAATTGCTGATCGTAAAAGATCAACAAAACTCGCCCACTGTTACAATACTATTAACTTTGATTGAGAATTAATTAAAGAAACTCTATGGAGGAAACCAATAAAAACAATCCAGACTGGATCTATTAATACGCAACGTTTGCACACACATTTATTTTACATTAGATATTAAATACTATGGGTCAACCAAAGTTAATCCTTGAATCATAGATGAAGGTATCCGCCTCCTGGCCGTACTTGTCCACTCTCCTCTTTTAATCCTTCATCAAGACCCTCCCTCGGGGCATAAAATGGCTGCTGATTATGTTTTCTCTACCGACAGAATAGTCCTGTTACTCCTAACTCTCGGCATAGAAACATGATAAGAAGGGGTTCAATTTGTTGTTTTTTGACTATGGGTTATTCCCTAGAAATTTCCATCTAACGGCTAACATCTCTGAGTTCAAGGATGGTGAGTTTACAATACAAAGAAAGAGTTCTCCGTCCTTGATGATCAGTCAAGGGATAAAAGTGTACTATTTTGAATCAGGAATATCCCTCTTTAAATGGAAGGTCACTTGAAAATACGCTTACAGTCCCTTTAATATTATACTCTTTCTAATAAACCATTTTCTTTAGTTTGAAACTCAACGTCAAATTCTTTCCATTTTGCCTGATGTCGTGCACACTTCTTGCTTAACATAAAACTTTCATTAAATTTACAATATTGTAGGCTGATAAAATTAATCAGACTTTAGCAGGAAAAACTGTCATGTATGGATCCAAGGTAGGTCACCCTATTATACAATTAGATTAAAAAAAAATAATTTTGTTTGCACTTTTCTTGACTGTATAGCTAGCTGAGTGTGTTCGCGCGAATGCGCTAAAATAAGGAACCCGTCTGTAAAGCAGTGGGTCTGACTTTCTCAAGCCAGGCCAGTCCCATTTCCATTCCCTTTAATTCTATTCCCTGGTTAGATCTTTTAAACCGAGCTTAGAACATTCCCAAGATTCCCAGGTTCTAAAATCAAAATTTTACGCTAAATGGTCAAAAGTGTTTCCTGCAAGTCATGGACGGACATACAAACAAACAAAACGTCACCCAAACAGAAATTACTGCTTTATAAATATATAAAGCTTGTAAACCCAGCTTTGCCTGTAACAAACATTTCTTTAAAAAAAGTGAACGCACTCAATATAAAATTATAAAACCAAGCTGAGGGTTTCCACCGGAATTGGGTTTCGGTTTACGTACGGAAATGATCCGGAAATTTTTTCCATTTCTATTATGGATAAGGTTCCGGAAATCCGAAATTCTGGAACGATTTTTCCCCGGAATTTTCCGGGAAAAGGTTCCGGAAAACGTTAAAGACATCTTAAACTTATGTAAAAGATGAAACCAGTAAGTAATACTATCTAAATAATAATAGAATGTGTGCCTGGTTTAGCTGCAGTTAAAGATAAACTACTGTGAAATATAAATAGTAAATACTGACTGCCATGTCTCAAAATAATTTGATCTACAGAAAACTGTGGAAAGGAAGACGACATAAATATAGCAATCCTTAAGTCTATTTGATGTTGTTACAAAGCAAATAGGTTTACCCTATAAATGGGCATTTGAAGTTTGAAGTTTGAAGTATTTTTGATTTAGCACTCTTATTTTTCACACTGTCACCGTGAAATTTTGTGACTTATAATAAATAGTAATTTAGAGGATTTTTTCTTAATTTTTTTATTTTATTTTCTGGTTCTCACTATATTTACGGTTTCCATTCCGTAAATCGGAAAAAATTCCGGTTTACGTAACGTGAACTGTAAACATTTCGGTTTCCATTTGATTCGGAATTATCCCGGAATTCCGTTTCCAAAATGAAAATTTTTTCCGGAAAAATGGAAACCCTAGTGGTAGGCGATTATATTAATACATTGAAGACGGCTTTCGATTTCAATTTTGATTTATTCCAAGCTGTCAAGCAGCATAGATACACATAAACATAGAAGTCAAGAGAATCTATCAATTTATAAGTCTTCTCTGTCTTTACTTGTAAACCTTTAATTCGAAAAAAGCTTTTAAACAATCAAAACTTAAATAAAAAAGTCGTCTTCTCTGTATTGCTATAATCGCTTACCACTGTATCTGATATCAAAATTTTATGCAAATTCAAGAAGTTCTTGAGTTATAAACAAAAACATACACACAAACAGACGGAGAGAGATTGCTACTTTATAAGGATTGAAACTGCAACAATACGTATTAATTACCCCACAGACATCTAATACAATAAAATTGTACGGTTAAACTATTTTGAATGCTAATCAACTTCTCACAAAACCTCAAAAGGAATTGAGTCTGTGCCACAAACTTTGATTTTCCAATCCCAATATCTTTGGAACCCAATGTCTTAGACCTTATTTATTTCAAACTAAGTAAACTGTTAGATCAAATAATCTAATTTTGAAATATCAAAGGTATACTCCATCAGGTTCCAAAAATATTGGGATTTAAAAATTTAATTTTGTGACAAAACTAAATTCCTTTGTACCTGCCTTTATATTTGAT
Organism: Eurytemora carolleeae; assembly: GCF_000591075.1. Taxonomy (NCBI): domain Eukaryota; kingdom Metazoa; phylum Arthropoda; class Copepoda; order Calanoida; family Temoridae; genus Eurytemora; species Eurytemora carolleeae. The sequence continues at coordinate 2,577 of NW_019396747.1, forward strand.
TCATGTTTTGAGCGGAACAGAAGATATACATACGTGAACGACTGATCTGAAAAATCATTCAGCTTATATTTTCTGCCTTTTTCAGTTTGATATAAAATTTGAAGGAAAAAACTTGACTATTTGTCTAGGACACTTTTCTTCAATTTGCAAACACGTATATTGACACTTCTGCTTTGAAACAACCTGCTTTTTACTTCAGTAAGGTAAATTCATTTTTCAAATAAATATTATTTTCATTATCGAAAACAAAATTAAGTCTTTGCCAATAACTCTGATTGTATAACCCCTGTATCTTTAAAACCCAATGTCGTAGACCTTAGTTAGTTCACACTATTATTACTGTCATTAGATTAAATAATCTAAGTTATAAATTTCAAAGGTACATCAGGTTGCAAAGATATAGGGATTAGAAGATTTGAGTTTCCTAGTATTTTTCTTTATTTTAAAGAGAACTTGATAATTTTACATTGACAAGCATATTTTCCAGGTAATCTATATAAAACTCAGAATATTCACATCTATATATATATTTGGCTTGTCTGTCTGTCTGTCTGTTTGTTTATATCCAATAAACGTCAACACGGCTGAACCGATCGGGCCCAAATTTTTTGTGGGACATCACGTGACCACAGGGAAGGTTTATGAATGATCAAAATTTCAAATATTTGTCTCCATCAAAATTCGATCTTCATTAAGTTTTTGAAAATTTTGAAAATCCACGAAATTTTTTTTGTGAAAATCCGCGAATTATTTTTGTTTTGTTTTACGATGTACAAAAAGAGAAGATGTTCACAATTAATTTAGAAGAAGGGCGCGAAGCGCCCTATAAGGCTAGTACTGTATATATTTGAAATTTGAAATGTGAAATAGGGTTTTGTGATTTCCCTATTCCTGTGACTGTTTAAAAAATAACACCCAGAGGAGGGGAACTCTTGTATTATGGATATCAAGATCAATGCTTGATGGATATGTATTATGTATATGTATAATGTATTATGGATATCAAGATCAATGCTTGATGGATATGTATTATGTATATGTATAATGTATTATGGATATCAAGATCAATGCTTGATGGATATGTATTATGTATATGTATAATGTATTATGGATATCAAGATCAATGCTTGATGGATATGTATTATGTATATGTATAATGTATTATGGATATCAAGATCAATGCTTGATGGATATGTATTATGTATATGTATAATGTATTATGGATATCAAGATCAATGCTTGATCTGAATCTTTTATTAGTCTACAGATGAATTTAATCTTTTTTCGATATCCCATGAAGTGTAGAAAACAAACAGCCAATCAAAAGCAAAGGAATTTTGCGTTAAACCAATGAGAGAAGAAAAAAGTACTTATTATGGATATCAAGATCTGTGGATCGGGATTATGGGTATCCAAAAGAAAAGATACATGAATTAAAGCTCTAATACACCAAGTTTTGACTAAAATCAACAAGTATTTTTGGAATTTTGTAAAGCCTGAAAGAGACTGTAACATTAAAGTTTAACCATGGTCTTTCTTTAATCTAATTCTGAAAAACATATCTGTTGTGATTTTGAACCTAATGGTTAAAGGAGAGAGTAGCAGCTTACTATGTTGGATGGATTGTTCAGAAAGACTCGAAATGGCTGAAACCTTTAGATCATCATATTTTGCTTTGTGATCAGGTAAATTTGGTAGAAAATAAATATAAAACCACACTCATTAAACTTTCCAATTATCTAAAAATGATCTAAAAATAAACAGAAAATATTCATATTTACCAAATAATCTGTTTTGTCAACTATTCTATTGATAGTAAATCCTAGTTGAGGATCTTTAAACAGTAATTTTGGCTTATTTATGTACAGGAGGGTGTCCCAATAAACATGGATTTTAAATGACGACTTCTATTTCGTCTTCTTTGTTCCAAGCGGGATTATTTTGTAAATATAAATTTGTAGTAGAACTGTTAAAACATTTAACACCGAAATCTATTAGTCTTGGGATTTCCAAAATGTGGTCTACCATTTTTTAAAACTTTTTTTACCTTAAAAATTGACGGAGATATTATAAATTTGTTCAGATTCCAGTTGATTATAAATCAACAAAACTGTTCAAATGTTTAATATCTTCGTCAATTTTAATGATACAAGAAAGGTAGAAAGGTAGACCATATTTTGGAAAGCTCAGAAGACGTTATGAATCTTTTATTTCTGCACTGCACTGTCATTAAACAATTTTCGGAAATCAAAGACGATATTCAAGTCCTCTCTTAGTTTTCATGTGTACAAAGCTATAGAAATTGGGATTTAAAAAAAACTTTAAATAACCGAATAACCGAATAACCGAATAACCGAATAACCGAATAACCGAATAACCGAATTACCGAATAATAACGAATAACCGAATAACCGAATAACCGAATAACCGAATTACCGAATAACCGAATAACCGAATATCCGAATAACCGAATAACCGAATTACCGAATAACCGAATAACCGAATAACCGAATAACCGAATAACCAATTATCCGAATAACCGAATAACCGAATAACAATCCAACTAAATATGTGATCTTTTACAGGCCGGGTTTAATGTAAAAATAAGAAGATTTCTGCAAGTAGATAGAACTGCAAATGATGGATCTGAAATGGTAAAAATACAAATAATAAACATTATTTTCCCCAGTAAAAATAAAATAGGACAGATTGACCGTTAAAGGGACTGACTTTGTAATTTCAAGTGACACTCCAGTAAGAAATGCTTTGTCTGATTCCCTTAAATTCTTCATCTTACCAATAATGTGGACAGGCGCGTACATAGGATTTTAGCAAGTGATATATTATAATATACCCTATTATATATAGTTCTGTATTACTCTCTGAAGTCCTAAGTAGTCCTAAAGACTATCATTAGTCCTCCGTCTTCTTTAGTCTCTCCCACCCCTTCTCCCCATGAATGTAGTCTCCCCATATATGGGGGGTTGCTGGAAGACTTGTCAAATAATTGCATAATACATACATATAGCTTTATAATTGTTCATCGAGTAACTGTGGATAAGAGAGGGGGGAATCCCTTTGCACAGATGGGGACAATCTCATTTTTTACCTTTGCCAAAAAATCCCCCCCCCCCTTGGGATTCTCTGGAGGGGGGGGGGGGAGGAACATTGGTTGAAGATGTATGCTAGTTCACATAAACTATAAAAAAATAAACAAAATAAACATTTTTTAAGTGATGGAAATATTAATATTATTTTTTATATAGGGTTACCCACAAAGGATGAGATTTCAGAGGCGAATTTACGGAATATATACAGTCTGTTTCCTAATATTCATGATTCACTGCAACCATGTAAACTTGTTTCTTTGTTTACCAAATCATAAAATACGTTAAGGCAGAGGACATCATTCTTAAGAGCTTCAGGTCGTCTTTACAGTCTCATACTTTGTGGGTAACTCTGTATTAGAAATTAAACCCTTGTTAGAAGTCAAGTGTATGTAAAAATAATTTCTTTCTTCATTTAAAAATGAAATTAAAATTACAAACTATTTATGTTGGGTTTCCTTGTATAAATATTTTTAGGAGAAAATGAATGTTGAACATGTAGCGGTTGGATTCTTTATTCTTGGAATTGGATATGTTGTTTCAGCACTAGGGATGAATATTTAAAATTGAAATTTATTTTGAAAGTAAAGGTTTAGGGGTGACCTTACATCATTGCATCACCATTTTTTGGTTTGGACTTTGGAGGCCTTATTTTCAAAGGGTGCAGGAGGGGGGGGGACTTTTATGGGTTAACCTAAAGAAAGTCCTAAATATTATATATTCAGTCTTTATTGTGGAGTTACTTATTTACAGAAAACCACAGTTGTGTATTAAACATATTTTGGAAATAAATGATTAAATTTTTATTTTTTTTTATTTTCATTTTTTATTAATCTATTTTAAAATGAAACACTGTCTTTATGAACGTTATACTTTAACTTATTATAAATGTTTTTCATTCAGAATTAGTACTTCAAATTAATTTTCAAATTTTAATAACACAGAAAAATTAGTGTTTGTCTATAATAAACAAAAGTTAAGATCAATGGAAAGTTAGCGCGTAATTTCAAGTGACCCTCCACATATACAATCATATGGCAATGTCCACAGTGGTACACTTGAAAGCTTTGTCTGATCAAGTATGAATTATTAATCCATGTTTTTGTTTCTTTAAACTGTTAATTTTCATTTGTGGTTTTTCTGCAAAAATGACTTGCGTATTTCTTGTTTATAAGAAGCAATGGAGAAAGTAGAAATTCGCAGAAATAAACACTTTTTGAGCCAGAAAAATAAAGATATCTCCCACATTTTTTTATCAGATTAAGGTTTCAAAGGTGCCGTTGTTACTTGAAATTACGCTTACCCTTTAATTAGATTAACTAATTTCAGGCATTTTGGCCATGAACTATAACTGTACTAATTTTATAAATGCAAATAGTTATCCCCATTTTTAAGAAAAAAATTCACCGACATGGGATCAAACGACTTATGGTCAAATGCTATAAGGTCAAACGACATAAAGTAAAACGACCTATAGGGTCAAACAATTTTGCTTTTAACAAATTTACAGAAAAACTACATTATCTTCCAAATTATTGATATGCAAAAGGTTTCAAGGGTACCCTTGTGAATTGGGCATTGCCATCTTTGCATGGTGGACCACTTGAGATTACGCTTACACAGTCCCTTAGAGAGATTCTTAGCAATGACAAGAAGTATTTATGCGATGATTCAAAAATTATAAGAAAATGACAGAATTCTTAATATTTAATTACATGTTTTTTAATATCTATAAATAACCTAACCAGAGCCCTAATTCAATAAAATGGAGAAGTTGCTGAAATCTCTATATCCTAAATCCCAGATTAAATGTTAGAAAATTTATTTGTTGATTCAGGATTTGAACCAATGATAGGTAGTTCAGCAACCTCTCTCTAATTCAATAAATAGCTGAACTTCATTAATAGAAATTTTACCTTTTCCGGAATATCTCTCTTCGACATTTGAAAATCATAAAATGTTGAAAGAAATCATGATTTCTGAATGACCAAACATTAACACAATTCTTCTTACCTTATAGACTTTGTTGGAAATTCGCATTTGTACCAAAAATTTGAGATTTCATTTTGCACAGTCCTTTAAAGAAGAGTATACACATTGAAAAGTTATTTACTTAAATGTGCGCTAATCTAATTTTATTCATATCGATCCATTTTACACTTGATTGATAACAAACATTAAAGTTGAATCCAATTCTTCTCGTCTTGTGAAGCCGCACAGTCTATCCATGGTATCCGTAGCCTCCGGAGCTGTATCCACCTCTGAAGCCTCCGGAGCTGTGTCCACCTCCGTAGCCTCCGGAGCTGTATCCACCTCTGAAGCCTCCGGAGCTGTGTCCACCTCCGTAGCCTCCGGAGCTGAATCCACCTCCATAGCCAGGCTCTGCTGATCTTTTACCATATCCATGTTCAACAGGTGTAGGTTCAGCTGAACGTTTGCCATATCCACCATGTCCATGACCACCCTGACCACTGGAAGAACCTCCATGACCATGTCCATAACCAGGTTCAGCTGAACGCTTTCCATATCCACGACCACCACCATATCCTCCTACACTATAGCCTCCACCTCTGCTGAATCCACCATATCCTCCACCTCCACTGTATCCTCCACCACGACCACCACTAAAGCCCCCAAATCCTCCACCTCTGCTGTATCCACCTCCATAGCCTGCATCTCCTAGTGCCAAGGCAAGCAAGCTGGAAGCAACAACAATCTAAAATATTCAGAATTAGAAAATATTGAAAAACTTTCTGAAAGCTGGCCCGATCTTAAAAATTAAAAAATGAAAATGGCAATGCTGCAGCTTTCTTACGCAAATGTTTGATGCAATAAATTATAATGAAAGTTCAAGGTATTCACTGTAATATGCATTAAGCTGTTTAGAAACTTTAAGAGTAAAGTTGGAAATTCAAGAATATTGAAAGTAAAATCAAAGTTATAAGCTAAGTTAAACAGCTAAGATGCATTTAAAGTAATATTAAAGTTAAAAGCATTCAGAGTAAGCTAAAAAGTTAAGAGCTTTACGTAAAAAGCATTTAGAATAAGCTTACAATTGTTGAACTTAAGGTTAAAGCAATTAAATTAGCTAGAAATAAAGTTAAGAGCATTTAAAGTAAAATTAAAATTTCAGAGTGAGAAAAAGTTAAGAGCATTGAAATTAAAATTTAAGTTAAAAGCATTCAGAGTAAGCTAAACAGCTAAGAGCACTTTTGGTAAAATATTATAGCAATACAAATCTATCTAGAGCAGAGGAAATTCAGAATAGATGTAAAGCAGTTAAATTCTTACTGTGAACTTCATGTTGTGAGACGGGAAGCTAAGATTCAACTGATTAATTCTGAGTTTGCCCTTTCTTAAATATTCTCAGTAAAATGCAAACCATGATTTGTTCTTTCCTGACAAAAGCAAACCTTTACAAAATATACTCGGTCTTTCCATCATCCAGTTCATGCTTAATTTAAGGAACTGAGACAATTTAAGTCTTCTAATTGTTAACAAGATTTACGAAAATACATTTTAAAGACGGACTTTACAAGTGAAGCGATTTCATAAATATATCAATTCAGAAATGAGAGATTGCTGTAAAGGAGCATTTGACAATCATGATTAAATTAAAAGGACATTTCATAGATTGGACATTGCACCTTGAAATAAATAATATTTCAATGTTTTTTTCTTCTCTGAAATAAAAGGGAAGAGTCAAATCGGAATGACCGAATTTTCTGTGCAAGAATCTACTTTTAATTCTCAAGGGCGTATACAGGGGGGAAGGGGGCAGTGCCCCCACCCCACCCATAATCTGAAATTGAAGAGTGGAGAACATAAAAAAAATTAATTAGCTGTTTTTTTCTTCTAGTTTTGTTTGTCGGGGAGATAAAGTATTACTTGTAAGGTAATTGGACTGTATGTTTACCTTTAATGTATACAAGAAGCCAAATGTTTTGAATTTAGGGTTCAAATTATGCCCCCCCCCCCCTAGAAGCTCCTATGGGGGGGCAAACATATTTTTTTGCGCTTGCCCCCACCCTAGATTTATTTCTGTATACGCCCTTGTGAATTCTATCAGCGTTTTCGATATATCGAACTGTCTTTTGTCATTTTGTATAAGTTCAATTATTATATTAATGTGTAAGCTTAATTTCAAGTGACCACTGACCTTCCATTTAAGAAGGAGCTTCCCCCGATGCACAACGGTTCTCTTTAAACCAGATGAAGGATTCCAGACATCCCTTATAGAGAAATCTTCAACGCTTTAAATTGGTGAAAACTTAAATTTAAATTTATTTTTGAATGTTTGAAAACGCTGTTCACGTC
>NW_019396747.1:15000-102260 GCF_000591075.1 Eurytemora carolleeae
ACTTTTTATTTTAAGGAAGCTCTGGAAGTAGCAAACAGAATATTCAGGGTTCTTCAAGCTCAGGGGGACATTAACCGATGCAGGTTAATTTTTTTTTTAATCTAGAAGAACGTTATGCTGTGACCTTTATGGGACGGGACTCCTATAGAACCAGTTTTGTTGAACATTGCCTAAGTCGGTCCTATCCTGAATTTAAGACTTGCAAACCAGTTGCTAAGGTGTCTGAATATGTCACGTAGACTCGAAGACTAAATAGACTTTATCCCCTGTCCTTATTTCAACTTAAATTGCTCTTCATACAAAGATAGATATGGTCGATTCCTAACGGTAACTCCTTGAAACCTTTATCTGATCAATAATTTTAACGAATTTGAAAATGTCTTAAGGTTAATAATTCATATGGCTTAAAAATTTGGTCAACAGGTACCGTTGTGAATTGGGAATTGCTTTATTTGCGCAGAGGGTCACTTAAGATTACCCTTACAGTCCCTTTAAAGAGACTGTAAAGGTAAAATGAAAGAGGTATAGCTGGTACAGTATTTTAGCAGTTGATCGCGACCAATTATAGTTCTATCTCAAGAAATTAATATGAAAATGTGTCCGTTATACAAAAACTTGTGTATGTAATATGGCGTTTGACTAATATTAAGCAAATACGGAACCTATCTGAAAATAACGATATCCCAGAGATGTCTAGAAATATTAGGTACGCCCCTAAATAATTTTAATGTTGCCATAAAAATTAAATAGTAAAATGGTTTTTATATACAATGTTCTTTGTTAGGATTGTAGGCGGGTTTGGAAAGAAGACCTCCACATCTGTGAAGGTAAGTAATGAAAAATAACACGGTTCGTTTAGTTTTTTTTTTAAAGACAGAAGGCATCGCATACAAATTGTGATCTTCTAACATTTAAAAACTGTTATGTTAAAGTTTGCCTTTTTTAACATGCAATATTTTTATCCTTAGAGAAAATATAAGGAATGAGTCGAAATAAGATCAATTTTAACACTGGTTTGGTTCGTTTTTACTATTTTTACATAATACAAAATTTGGTATATTGTAAGGAAAGCTTATTTCAAAACTTCTTAACTTTAAACTTCTGAAATTGTTTTGGAACCTTTCAAAGTCTTAAAAAACATTATTTTTTGATTCACTCACTCATATAAATCGGTTTGACTTTTTTGTACACGTATCCTCGACAGTAAAAATTCTTCCTGTACATGTACAGCACATGTAATCTCTGCATTAGAGATTCCTAGTTCCTGTACCTATACAGTACATGCGATGTCCGTAGATTTCCTCCTTTACATAACAGTACATATATCTTCTACAAAAAATAGTTCTCATGTACATAGACAGTGTACATGTACCCTCGATATTCTTCCTGTACATACACAGTACAATGCAGTACATCTACCCTCTACAGTAGATATTCTTTCTGTATACATGTTCAGTACTTGTATCTTCTACAGTAGATATTCTGCCTGTAAACCATGTTCAGTACATGTACCCTATTCAGTAGATATTCTTCCTGTATACCATGTTCAGTACATGTACCCTATTCAGTAGATATTCTTCCTGTATACATGTCCAGTACATGCACCCTATTCAGTAGATATTTGTTCCTGTATACCATGTTCAGTACATGTACCCTATTCAGTAGATATTCTTCCTGTATACTATGTTCAGTACATGTACCCTATTCAGTAGCTATTCTTCATGTATACCATGTCCAGTACATGTACCCTATTCAGTAGATATTCTTCCTGTATACATGTCCAGTACATGTACCCTATTCAGTAGATATTCTTCATGTATAACATGTCCAGTACATGTACCCTATTCAGTAGATATTCTTCCTGTATGCCATGTTCAGTACATGTACCCTACTCAGTAGATATTCTTCCTGTATACATGTCCAGTACATGTGCCATATTCAGTAGATATTTGTTCCTGTATACCATGTTCAGTACATGTACCCTATTCAGTAGATATTCTTCCTGTATACCATGTTCAGTACATGTACCCTATTCAGTAGATATTCTTCATGTATACCATGTCCAGTACATGTACCCTATTCAGTAGATATTCCTCCTGTATACCATGTTAAGTACATGTACCCTACTCAGTAGATATTCTTCCTGTAAACATGTCCAGTACATGTACCCTATTCAGTAGATATTTGTTCCTGTATACCATGTTCAGTGCATGTACCCTATTCAGTAGATATTCTTCCTGTATACAATGTTCAGTACATGTACCCTATTCAGTAGATATTCTTCCTGTATACCATGTTCAGTACATGTACCCTATTCAGTAGATATTCTTCCTGTATACATGTCCAGTACATGTACCCTATTCAGTAGATATTTGTTCCTGTACATAAACAGTACATGTACCCTCTACAGCAGATACTTCTTCCTATACACCTGCTATAATTAATCCAAGATAATGAAAACTCTCAAATAATCAATTCAATCTGTTGTACATGACAAGTAAACTACAATTGTGGAATTCTTTACAGCTAGACACCCTGTATTTGACCGTATCCCTGATGTTTTGTTTGTTCCATGATTATTTTGACACTCTGTCTCTAGGCAGACCTTGATGCGGTTGTGTTCATCAATATGGAGATCAAGGATAAAACCGATTCAAAGGTAAAGCATTTTTTTTGGAATTTCATGTTTTATTTATATTTTTCATAATATCGGTTTTGTGCAACTTTATTTTGGTAGAGAGTACGCTTATATGCTTTTTGTACTTCATTCCTAAAGTATGTATTATTCTAAATTTGTTATTTATAAAAACTTTTTAAATTTAAAGGGACTTTCATTAAATTTAAATNCAATTTAAAGGGACTATCATTCAATTTAAAGGGACTATCATTCAATTTAAAGGGACTATCATTCAATTTAAAGGGACTATCATTCAATTTAAAGGATCATTCAATTTAAAGGGACTATCATTTAATTTAAAGGGACTATCATTTAATTTAAGGGACTGTCATTTAATTCAAAGGGTCTGTCATTTAATTTGAAGGGACTGTCATTTAATTTAAAGGGACTATCATTTAATTTAAAGGAACTGTCATTTAATTTAAAGGGACTGTCATTTAGTGTAAAGGGACTGTCATTTAGTGTAAAGGGACTGTCATTTAGTTTAAAGGGACTGTCATTTAGTTTAAAGGGACTGTCATTTAGTTTAAAGGGACTACCATTTAGTTTAAAGGGACTATCATTTAGTTTAAAGGGACTATCCCACGCCTCCCCTTTTAAGTTTTTATGGTTGAAAACATAAATTTAATTTAATTTTCGCGAAATTTTCGCATTATTTTTTTTGCGAAACAGAATGAAGGGAAAATTTTCGCATTTTTCCCGAGTGAAAGAAATGTGAAAACGAGGCGAAATGGTCGCGAAAAATAAAAATTCGCGAAAAATGTCTGGTATCCTGGAGTTCAAATATTCTGATATTTGTTAGTTGTCTTGTATCCAGAAATTACTATATTCTAATATTTGTTTTTGCTAGTTGTCTGGTATCCTGGAAGAGTGGAAGAGGGTGCTGAATGGTGCACTAGAGCACCCGCAGATGGAGACCACTTCTAAAACATTGAAAGTCAAGGTTGGAGAGGTAAGTTAAAAGCTGGTTTAAAAATTGCCTTTTTTGTCAAATGCATAATTAATTGTTTTTATTCTTTATTTGAGATAAATGAGGAAGATCTCATAATTTTTATAGGTCCATATTTTCTTTAAATGTTGTGGCTACATAAATCCCTAAGTCGCTTATCTAAAACAAAAGACTGACGGAAGAATCTTACATTTTAGATGAAATTAAGGTACAATAACACTATTGTGAGTAGGATACGTCAATCTAAATTAATTTTATTTAAGTTCTTAAATTCCAGAATAATAGCTTATGCTGAGATAAGTCTGATATTGATAAGTCTGGATACATGCTTAATTAAGTCAGGATGTATGCTTAGATAAGTCAGGATATATGCTTAGATATGTTAAGATAAGCTTGGATAATGGATACAGGTTTAGATGCGCTTAAATATGAGAAGTCTGGATACATTAGATAAGCCTGGATACATGTTTAGATAAGCCTGAATATTTGTTAGATAAGCCTAGATAAGCCTGAATATTTGTTAGATAAGCCTGGCTATGTTTAAATAAGCCTGGATATATGTTTAGATAAGCCTGGATAAATGTTTAAATAAGCCTGATTATTTGTCAGATAAGCCTGGATGTATGTTTAGATAAGCCTAGATGTATGTTTAGATAAGTCTGGATGTATGTTTAGATAAGCCTGGATATATGTTTATATAAGCCTGGATTTATGTATAGATAAGCCTGGATATATGTTTAGATAAGCCTGGATATATGTTTAGATAAGCCTGGATATATGTTTAGATAAGCCTGGATATATGTTTAGATAAGCCTGGATATATGTTTAGATAAGCCTGGATATATGTTTAGATAAGCCTGGATATATGTTTAGATAAGCCTGGATATATGTTTAGATAAGCCTGGATATATGTTTAGATAAGCCTGGATATATGTTTAGATAAGCCTGGATATTCTGCCGGCTGTCAACATGTCCAAAGACCCCGAGAATGTTGAATACTCGCAGCTTAAGGAATGAGATTTTATAAATTCTTAATTTCTACACATGTTGTAGACACGGTGCATTTTGTTTGTTAGAAAATGTTTCGGAATTGTCTGTTTTAGTTTGAAGTATCGATCCTCAATCATTCAAAAATTCCACAGTTTATATTATATTGGCATTATATTTCAACCAAAAATGGTTAATTTAAAAGAAATATTTTTAATAAAATTGAAAAAAAAATTTAACAAGCTTAAGGATTGCATAATTATTCATATTGGTGTACTATGATTTATTTTAGGATGTAATACGTAAAACTGCAGGATTTTCCCAAGAAACAAAATATATTTTAAAACTACTAAATTTTAATCTTGTTTGATTTCATTTCTCTGAATTAATTTTTAAAACTTCCATTTTTAAATTTTCTCATTCTACAGGAAACACTGAAGTACATCCGGACTGAAGGAAAGAATAATCCTAGTCTTGCGAACCAGTTGTCTGCTGAGCTCGCTGAGTCCTCTCTCACTTTCCTGAAGGGTCAGTCCAAGTTTGCGCATGATTTTGCCAGGTAAAGTTAGCTATGGACTTTAACGGGATGAACCAAATAGCTAAAATAGTATCTAAAACCTGCCACAAACACGATCTTGATCCTTAAGTTCTACCACAAAGTGAAGTCTTCCCAGTGCCAATATATATATATATGAACCCCTGGGATCTTAGTCTTAATCTCGTGTATTTAAGAATTAAGTAAGTCACTTCATAATTTTTGTCTTCATAATCCTATTAATCGGATTTTTTTACGTGACGTAGCTCTCAAAAAAAAAAAAATTATTTTAAAAATAAGATTGTTTTCATTTTCCAACTTGTAACTTTGGTTTTCTTTGACTTGATATTTTCCAAATGAAGTCTATTTATCTGCATTATTTCGAGAATTCCTTTGACTTAAATTGAGATATTTTACTTATTTGAACAAATATTGTCTAAATTTTAACCATCCAAGGCTGTGACAGGTTGTCCTCCTTTGTTTCACTGATTTTAAATGTTGCGATTCTAGAAGAATTGTCATGTCATTGTAATTTCAAGTCAACCTCTAAGAAGGGCATGTCCGATTTACAATTACAAATACCCTTTTCCACTTCATCTTGTTGGAATAATGTAAGATATTGTCTTTTTTCCAGTCTGACAAATTCCTCCATTGTTTGAAGAGAACCACAATGAAAAGGTCAATATTTTCAGGTCGAAAAGATTTATTGATCAGACGAAGGGTTAAAGGGTAGCATTATAAATCTAGCAAACCAAATTACGTTTCCAGTCCCTTTAATCCTGAAATATTTAGGCTTGCCAAGTTCTGGAACCAGGGTCTGCTGTACCATGAATATGTTTACGGTAGGAGCCTGATAATTGAGACTCTAGCTGTCCACTGCGCTAACCTGGAGGAGAACAACAATGTGGAACCGTCCATGAGCAACTGCTTAAAAAGGTGAGAAAGCCGAGAAAGGGCTATGCAGGAATTTTTCCAGGGGGGGGGCATAAAATATAGTTTTCTGTCTTTGGGTGAGGGAGGGGGCTCAGCACAAAGTCCCCCCCCCCCGGAAATGATAGATTTCACTGATCAAGGATTGGTATTAGTCTTACTTATCAAAGACAACTGTGGCTGGATTTAAAAAGCCTTTTTAGTTCAGAATTCGAGCGCAAAGGTACAGTACCTTTGTCTGAAACAGTGCCATTATGCGTTAGCCATTACATACTAAAATGTGAAAACTTTTGATCGAGTTAGCAGGGAATTAACGTTTTTGTATTAAAACGTTTAAAATTTATATTCAAAGATGACCCTCCCTACGACTATCAATTAATCATTGCGCAATTTTGATTCGTTAACTTAACTTAACTTAATTTATTTTTGTGATTTGTAAAAAAAATTTGTACAAAGTATTAAATGTTTGGTTCATTATATGAAAGATTGATGTATGAAATCAAAACCTTCAGAAATTTTATTTTGGTTCCTTCTTAGGTTTTTTGAAGAGCTTGCCGACATTCGTAAACTCTTCGTCTGGTTCGACAAGAACTATTCTGAGAATGAAATACCATCTGGTACGATGACGCAGAGACCTTTACTCCTGGATCCTACCAATCCATTCAACAATCTTCTCGCTACTGGAGTTGAGTACACTTCTGCTGGGGTCAAGCCAGATTTAGAGTTTTACACGTAAGTATTTGATTATTTTGAACTCCACATGGACCGGATTTAATGGAACCGCGAGAACTTGTTGAACTATGTTTAGACGAATTAACAACGTATCTTTTATGGACCATCTGTTTCAAGTTGAAAGTTGTTCTGAACTTTTGGACTATCCTAGTGGATAAGAGCCAAGTTCTATTTTAGCCAATTTAGATTGATAAATCCAATATTTTAAGCGCTTTCATTGGTGTGAAAAAAATTCTCTAATCAACTAAACTTAAATTAGAGTGTTCAAAATCTTAAACTATGAATTGCTGATTTTGGATTTAAGCAAGTGACTGAGAAGTATTTAATCTGGTAGTAAGTAGATTAGCAACTTCTCTACAATTCATTAAATTCAGCCCCATGTTTATTAATGTCAAGGGAATATTACCATTAATCCCAAAGGGATAGTTATTTATTCTAACATCAGCCAAAGGAGTAAATATGGGAGATTTTCTGTGAAAATCATTTCAGCTTGCACTAATCATTTAAAGAATCAATTTAGCCGAGTCATTTTTTATTTTAAGTAATTTTTACTCCCATGCTGTGATTCTTGTAAAACGTTAAAAATTTCAGTTTTCTGGCACGTTGTGCAGCAGGAGCTCTTAAAACATTGAACACAAGTTCTATTCCTCAGATTTTCTATCCTCATTTCCGCTACGCCGCTGTTCAGAGGGAGGTCAAAGTAATCTTTAGCAATTATCTTGTCCAAAATAACCATGGTCAAGAGGACCCACCAAGAAGTATGCCTGGACATGAGATAAGAAAAAAAGGATTGAATGAAGGGGTTCTGAGGTCTATATTTTCATGTTTTGCAGTCATCCATAGAATTTCCGATTTTGTCTGTCCTAATATGACAGATGAGCCTCGTACTGAAATAGTTGAAAAGTTTCTGGGACAAGCAGGACCATGGAAGACGTCAGCAGATCTTCACATCAACAGAGATGTCACTGTTTACATCCCATGGATCGCCAAAGAGAAGATGTCCGTCATCTCCTTTGATGTAGAAGAATTCTAAACCAGTATCATCTGGTTTTCAGAATTTAAATGTGTTTTTTTGATTTTTTTGTTATAGTCTTGATTTTGTTTCGGTACCTTAAGGATTCTAATCCAGCTACAATCTATGCCAGTAAATTTATGACTAATTTTGTTGGTCGATGTTTTTCTTGTGAGCTGTAAAGCTTCTTAACAAGAGACTGTTTTTTTTAATCTGTTCAGATCAGTGATTTTTTAGATGCAAAAATGATATGATTGATATTTTGTTGCCAGATATTAAAAAGAGCATCACGCTAAGGTAAACACTCTTACTAATCTGGACTCTTGAAATAAGTTAATGTGTTAATGTTTTTGAAGCATATAAGAATCTTAAGTAATTTTGTTAAAAGGTGTGTGACTGTCGTGAGGGAAGAACCTTAAGCAATTTTGTTAAAAGGTGTGTTACTGTCGTGAGGGGTAGGGACTAGGGATTATAAATAATACATTTGATTTGCTATCATGAAATCTTTGAATTTATCATTAGGGCTTGAAAGTTTCACAATCTGAAGCCCATAAAGTCTGTGTCGCCTATTTTTCTGTAATCTGTATGCTTCTCGCCTCCTTTTGGCTTTACAATGATATCTTGCTGTAAAATTTTTTATCCTAAAGAAGCTTCAACTAGTTTTTTTATTGAACTTTGAATTTTATTTGGGAATGTTGAAGTTCTTAACCGGCCATAGTATACTTCAATAATTGGTTATATTTGACTTGAGAAGGAAAGCCACAAGGCACATCGATTTTGACGATAACCTAATACAAACGAACAAAACAAATAAAAAATTTGTATTGCGTTTCTTATCTAGAAGAAAACTTAATGTCTTCTAACACTGAGCTTGAAGGTGATGTCATGGAAGTGCAGGCACATAAAGGCATACACAAAAATGTTGAAGACCTCCTGGAGGCTACAGGTGAGTCTTTTTGATTCGTCTAGAATGTTGTCTCATGAGGCTGGGAAGAAGTTAGGGAATTGGGATAGGGGTTATTATTCACAAAATTATCAATGGTGGCGTCTTAATTAAAATGATTTGCAGTTCATTTTTTTTGTCTGCTTCACTTAAAGGGAGTATTTGCGAAAAATGAAAGGGGGTATAGGATTAATGCGATAAAAAAGTGCCTTTGATCGCTACTAATCTTGTTAAAAACGACTAATACCGAAGAACGTAGTGTCCATACAAATTCGGAAAGATGCAAAATTCAACTCGGATCGTAAACAAATCAATTTGATTCCAAACAAATAATTCAGATGTCACAAACAGTAGTCATCGATTATTTTTCGACGCATTCGTAGTTAATATTTCATTATATTTTTGATTTTGTTTTTTTTTTAAATAATTTTCGCTGGCGCTGGCTTTTCGAACATTCCTGGAAAATATGAAAATGTCGTCTTCATTATAAAATCCTCAAAACAGGAAAAAATGCTTTCAAAGGTAGCTCTCAGATCATGAAAAATACAAAATATTACGAAATATCAACTATTTACGAATGCGACGAAAAATAATCGATGACTATTGTTTGTAATATCTAAATGATTTGTTTGGAATTAAATTGATTTGTTTACGATCAGAGTGGTTGCATCTCACTGAATTTGTATGGACACTACGTTCTTCGGTTTTAGTAGTTATTAACAATTTTCTCCTTATAGACGCAACAGATAGATGTAAGATTAGTAGCGATCAAAGGCGCTCTTTTATCGCATTAATCCTATACCCCTTTCATTTTTCGCGAACACTCCCTTTAAGTGGGAGAATTTCAGATGGGATCGTTGTAAATTGTCATGGTTGGCATAAAAACTCGGCCCAAAAAAAACCAATAAAACCCACTTTGGGCTTTTTTGGGTTTTATTGGTTTTTAGAATTTTTAATTATTGCTTTTTCTACCCTTTTATAATTATAAACTTAATAAGGTCTTTTATCAACTGTAATGATTTTTAGGGAGTATCAGAGTTTTCAAAATTTGTTTCGAATGAACAAGTTTTTTTATGTGTGAATGCAGTGTTTCGGATCCATATCATTTTGATTTGGATCCGGATCCGGATCCGGATCCGCGGATCCGCATCCGTGTTCATGGATCCGGATCCGGCTCTTGATACGGATCCGGATCGGATCCGGGGTAACTTTTGATTCTGTGAATCGGATTTTCCCTATTAAATGTTATGCAAGGTTATAATTTATAAACTATATTTATTATTTTAAAAATGTCGTCATTAATTTACTATTATATAAATGTAAACATTAAATTATTAAAGATAATTTTGAAAAATTTTCGTCATGTAAAATGTAAATAATACATTTACGAACCATTTTGATTTATTTATACTGTTTAAATTTTCCGGAGAGTAATACGTTTTGTGGCCCCCCCCCTTTTTCAAATCTTTATCTAATTTGTTTATTTTCAGTCAGCTGGGTGCCTGTGATTCACCACGGATAGGTGAAATTTTTCTATTAATATTATAAATATAATGTATATATTTTTTCTGGTTTGTCCTTGTTTATGTGGATATTCTTCAAGTTTCTTTAAGTTTAATAAGTAGCACAGATTGTAATTAGTATCAATTTTTTTCAAAGGGTCCAATTTTTCATGTCTGCCACTCCATGGAAGAATGTTTTGTGGATTTTATTTGTTAAAATTTTTTGGGATAATCTTCAATAAAATTTTAAAAGAAAATATGCCTTTGATGTATATTAATAGTAATTTGCCTTTAGCATAAAAGATAAATCCTTTGCAAATTACCTTATCTTAGAAAACAATTTTTAAGTAAAAGTAAGAACAAATATGATTTTCATTCCTGAGATTTATGGTTCTCACTAACATTTTTAGGGAAGTCTGAGTTTACCCCTAGAGCTGTAGTTGGATCATCACCTGAAAGTATTCATCAGATTTCTCAATTTATCCAGAAAACGCAGATTTCTAATCAGGTAAAATTATATACTGCATTTTTGTACATTGAAAAAAATTTTGTTAGAAAAAAGAATCGCATAAAATTTCAACAAGATCTATTTTAAGTAAGGTAATATGGTTTTTTCTTGACCTCTATATTGATTAATTTCTTAAGTCACTACTCACTTCTCATCAAGGAGCCCTGTGCTTAATTTCAAGGAACTGTGAGTTACACACAAGTAACTCTCAATACAAAGAGGTTAACACTCAATTTTAACAATACCTTTAAACCTTGATAGTGTCCAGAAATCTCCTTAGGTTACTTGGGTTACTTGGTGCATTATCTCCAGGATTCCAGGTAGGAATTTAAGAGATTTCTGGTTAGTCCTCAAAATCATGATACAAACAAACAGACAACCACTATTGTGAGGTCAACATTCATGATTCCTGGTACAGCTAATAATAAAAAAGATTCAATGTCAACTGCATCAGGTAATGTTGTGAAGGTTTTTTAAGTTCTGGCCTCTGGTTTCAGTAAATAGTTTGCTCCATGTTCTTAAAACTCTGTTCGGTCGGTTACAAATCAGGTTGGTCTTGGACCTTCTTGGTATCAAGTTCCCATGGTATGAAGTATGCCTTGTTAATCTTCCAAAATCTGTTCCTATTGTAAGTGTTTTTATCTACATTATCATTTTAAATGTCTGGATTAAATCTGTTCTTGTTCTCCTAGTTTGTATAAATTGCAACCCAAGTTCAGCTAGTCTTTCCTCATAATTTTTACCCTCTGACTGGAGACCAGGTTGAGTGCTCTCTTCTGTACTTCAAGTCTAAAATCCTACAAAACCGGGAAATCTTGTAAACAGTGTTTCGGATCCAGATCCGGATCCGGTCGGATCCGTATCATTTGGTCGGATCCGGATCCGGATCCGAAACACTGTGAATGGGATGAAGTTTTTTGGTATTTAACAGTGGTTTTCCTTTTGAGCATATAAATATCTACCGATTAATCTGAGAAGCCCCACCCTCAATCAGAAATGTGAATCTCGCGTGATAAAATAGGACAAGTCTGAAATTCATAGAAATATAATTTTAAAGAAATTGCAGTATTTCCCCTGTGATGCCCCCCTATGAAAAAGGGAGGTGATATTATTGTATTTGAAGAGTCTTTATATATATGATTACAATAGTCTAAATTACAACAATATTATTAGTTTTTATATCTTGTTTAATTAGTCTTATTTTGTGAATTGGTATGCATTTTAGAAGATTTTAAATACTTCTACTAAAAAGACCCAAAAAAGCCACACACACAAAAAACCCAAGAAACCCACTGGGCTGTTTTTAGTATAAAAAACCCGGTTTTTTCCCAACCCTGGTACATGCTTTATGGAGGGTAACTTAACTGCAGATATGAAAATTTCCACCCTAGAAACACTATATCCTAGCTTTAGTATGTTTCAAAAAGTTTGTTTTTTCATACTGGTTCTCAAGATAACTAGTACTGTACTGTAGAAGGAGTACACAATCCCCCTGTCCAGGGTTTCTTCTAGAGATTTTGTGGTAGTTGAGAGACCACTTAGTGTCGGATTTAATAGACTAAGATAATTATAGTTTTAGTTACTAATTATAAGGACTAAGATTTTATTTGTGGACTGTGATACTATTGGCAGATTTTATGTGTCGGAATGTTTATTAATGGCGAGTAGCGTTTTTTGGGTGCATTGGGTGTACGTACAATATAGCGTACAATGGTCAACAGTCGAGTCCTAGATGAAACCTTGTCCCTATCCTTACGTAACCTTTATTCAGAAGCTTTTAATGGTACAGATGAGCTGAAAGATACCAAAGAAAAGATTGAAGATGAGATTATGAAAGATGAGACTGATGAAAACCAGGCGGTTGATGATAAACCTCCTTCTATCCCTTGTCATGTCACAAGGAGGTAATAAGTCGCTGATTGCATTAAAACCTGCTAGATTTTTAAAAATATTAATTAAAAAATTGCACGCTTCTTAGATTTTTTTCACCGACTGGACTTTCTACCGCCCTTTACCCTACCCTATGCATAAAAAATGTACAACAATCCTTTTAATTTCTATTCATTAAAAGTCACAAATTTTCACGTTGAGTTTCAAAAATAAGTGTTAGAACAGAAAACAAGACGGGGGGGGGGGTTCAAACGCCCCCTCTCCCGTCTGACAAGTTGCTAACTTTAATATTTTTTTCTGGGAGAAAGATCCCTCTTATTTTTAATAACTTAAAAACGTTTTAATTTTTGAGAAAGAGAAGGTAAAAAAGATCCTCCAAATGACTGATTTTTATTCTAGTAGTCTTAACGTCTATTATGTCTAAGGTAAAAATTTCCTAAATTAATTCTTAATATTGATACCGAAAACTAATAATTGTGAACAACAAACATGGCTGGGCATAGATTATGGAATCCCTAATCAGTACTCATTATAATCTTGGTTCAATTATACTTTCATGCGGAAAGACGTACCTGGATTTAGATTTAGTTCAAATATTTTTTGAAAAGGAATTAAGTCTTTGCCACTAACTCTATTTCTCTAATCCCTATATCTTTGCAACTTATGGTCGTAAACCTTAGGGTTTTCGAACTTTGAATTCTGTTAGATCCGATTATCTAATTTTGAAATACATTACATTCCTTTCTCCTCGAATAATATTTCCGAAATTATTTCAGTTTTCTTTAAAGTTTTACTTAATTTTTTGTGACCATCAAGAGGTCGGAGGGGCTTCAGTCAGCTAAGTTAATCAATTAAGATTGGTATTTTACAAGCACATTTCTTTTGGCTTTTACTAGTTGTTTTTGGATAATGTATAAGGATTATGAACTTAAATATCTTTTAAGCATTGGTTATAATGTGGTTTCTAATGTAAAATATTTCAGCAGTGTCAGCTCTGTTCCTCAAAACAATGAGGTAAGTTATGTTTTTATTCACTACAAATGGTACTTTTTGAATAGAGGTTCTTAAACTAGGTTTAGATAATGAGTTACTGTTACTAGAAAAGATGGCAATACAGAGCGGAAAACTCATGTATTGTGGATATCGAGTCCTTTTGTTAATCTGCAGATAACTTTATCTTTATTCTGAAAAGTGTTTAAAATTCAACCAATCACAGAATCGTTTGCCAATCAAGGGCCGGTAAATTTTGCGTGTAATCAATGATGAATTCTCATTGGTCGGAACCCAGCAAGGATATCCAAAAGAGAGGGTTAAGCAGAAAATCAAGAGTGTCCACAGTGGATATTGAGATTAAGCTAAATATATTTAGGGTATTCAATATAAGAGTGTCCAGCTCGGGTTAAATAGTTAGATAGTTTTAACAGTAGGGGTTATCTACAAAGGATTGTGGTTAACCCTGTACTAGATCATTTTATCTTGTCAGTAAAGCAAAAAAATATTTGTTCTGTGCACTTCGAGATTATTTCTTTTGCTGCAGCTCTTATAAATATGATATTTTGGACATTGTCTTGCATATTTGTGTTTCATATATGTGTTATGTATTACATATTTTATTTAACACATTAATGTCTTAAGTAAGGAATCGCAGATTTATCTTCGTTAACTGACAAATTTCATTAACTTATTTTGATTAGAAGTTTTTCTTTAAACAAGTGCGTCATAGAGATCACTGCTACAGCCATAAATACTGAAAAGTCTCAATATTAATAAGAACAAGGCTAAGACCTAGAAGTCTGAACTCATCTGATATTATTTTAATCACTAATCATGCATGCCTAGCGCTCAGTAAATGCACAATTAACTGGTAATAATACTATAAAGTTAATGTAGAATAATTTCATAATCATTTTCAACCTTATTTAAAAAAAACATGGTTTAAATTTTTTCTTAATCTTCAAATGCAATAAAATATTAATTAATTAGAAAGGTCAAATAAAGGTCTCTAGCAAGACTGACACAAATATGTTATATGAACCACTCTTTACTTGTTGATTTCTTTTTATTCAGATCCCTCCTACCATCGCCTCATTAATCCTGGAAGATGTTATCTCCACAGCAATGTCGCAGTCGCCATCTGAAACCTGCAGTATCGATCTGCTACAAGGTCATGCAAAATCTAATGCAAGGATACCTTCTGGTAGAGCTGGATTACCAGAATCTGGTGTCTTACGTCAGTCTTGTATCGTTCTTCCTCCTACTTCCTCACTGTCTGGTATTCTTGTTAAGACCAGTTCTAACACCCCTTCTCCTGCTAAGAAAGTTGGATTCAAACTTCCTAGGTATGGTTGTGAGTTCGTCAGGGGTCTGTTCAGGTCCCTTTAGTGATGAATGGTTTAAGACTGCTCACAACATTCTAAGTAAAACTAGGGTATTTTCAATTTGATTTAAAATTCAGTGATGGTGATGGACCAAACCTCTGTAGAGTAAAAAAGTAGATGTTATTTCCACATTTATTTAAAATATATTTCGGTCTGGGTTGACCCTCGTCAGTTCTAACGATATAATAACCATCAAAATCGATTAAAAAAATTAAAAAAATGTAAAAATCACAAGAATATAAATTTTCATAAAAATCATTGTTGAGATTGAGAACCTCATTTTATAACCTTTTATTTTCGATATTTCTTGATTATTTTGTTAAACAAGTTTTCATTAATTTTCCCTTTGTCAAAGGGGGGGGGCCACAAAACGTATTACTCTCCGGAAAATTTAAACAGTGGTTAAACATAACTTAGAATTGTCGTAGGAGGCTGATTTTTTGCATGCAAACTCAGAATTATGTATATTACACTGTTTAAATTTTCCGGAGAGTAATACGTTTTGTGGCCCCCCCCCTTTTTCAAATCTTTATCTAATTTGTTTATTTTCAGTCAGCTGGGTGCCTGTGATTCACCACGGATAGGTGAAATTTTTCTATTAATATTATAAATATAATGTATATATTTTTTCTGGTTTGTCCTTGTTTATGTGGATATTCTTCAAGTTTCTTTAAGTTTAATAAGTAGCACAGATTGTAATTAGTATCAATTTTTTTCAAAGGGTCCAATTTTTCATGTCTGCCACTCCATGGAAGAATGTTTTGTGGATTTTATTTGTTAAAATTTTTTGGGATAATCTTCAATAAAATTTTAAAAGAAAATATGCCTTTGATGTATATTAATAGTAATTTGCCTTTAGCATAAAAGATAAATCCTTTGCAAATTACCTTATCTTAGAAAACAATTTTTAAGTAAAAGTAAGAACAAATATGATTTTCATTCCTGAGATTTATGGTTCTCACTAACATTTTTAGGGAAGTCTGAGTTTACCCCTAGAGCTGTAGTTGGATCATCACCTGAAAGTATTCATCAGATTTCTCAATTTATCCAGAAAACGCAGATTTCTAATCAGGTAAAATTATATACTGCATTTTTGTACATTGAAAAAAATTTTGTTAGAAAAAAGAATCGCATAAAATTTCAACAAGATCTATTTTAAGTAAGGTAATATGGTTTTTTCTTGACCTCTATATTGATTAATTTCTTAAGTCACTACTCACTTCTCATCAAGGAGCCCTGTGCTTAATTTCAAGGAACTGTGAGTTACACACAAGTAACTCTCAATACAAAGAGGTTAACACTCAATTTTAACAATACCTTTAAACCTTGATAGTGTCCAGAAATCTCCTTAGGTTACTTGGGTTACTTGGTGCATTATCTCCAGGATTCCAGGTAGGAATTTAAGAGATTTCTGGTTAGTCCTCAAAATCATGATACAAACAAACAGACAACCACTATTGTGAGGTCAACATTCATGATTCCTGGTACAGCTAATAATAAAAAAGATTCAATGTCAACTGCATCAGGTAATGTTGTGAAGGTTTTTTAAGTTCTGGCCTCTGGTTTCAGTAAATAGTTTGCTCCATGTTCTTAAAACTCTGTTCGGTCGGTTACAAATCAGGTTGGTCTTGGACCTTCTTGGTATCAAGTTCCCATGGTATGAAGTATGCCTTGTTAATCTTCCAAAATCTGTTCCTATTGTAAGTGTTTTTATCTACATTATCATTTTAAATGTCTGGATTAAATCTGTTCTTGTTCTCCTAGTTTGTATAAATTGCAACCCAAGTTCAGCTAGTCTTTCCTCATAATTTTTACCCTCTGACTGGAGACCAGGTTGAGTGCTCTCTTCTGTACTTCAAGTCTAAAATCCTACAAAACCGGGAAATCTTGTAAACAGTGTTTCGGATCCAGATCCGGATCCGGTCGGATCCGTATCATTTGGTCGGATCCGGATCCGGATCCGTATCAGGATGCGGATCCGATATGGATCCGGGTAGCATCAAAAATTAACCAAAACCATGGAATAAATAAATCAAAATGGTTCGTAAATGTATTCTTTACATTTTACATGACGAAAATTTTTCAAAATTATCTTTAATAATTTAATGTTTACATTTATGTAATAGTAAATTAATGACGACATTTTTAAAATAATAAATATAGTTTATAAATTATAACCTTGCATAACATTTAATAGGGAAAATCCGATTCACAGAATCAAAAGTTACCTCGGATCCGGATCCGGATCCGTATCAGGAGCCGGATCCGGATCCATGAACACAGATGCGGATCCGCGGATCCGGATCCGGATCCAAATCAAAATGATATGGATCCGAAACACTGCTTGTAAATCTGCAAAATCCATAAGATCTGGAAAATCTACGTCCGGTAGATTTGAGGAAATGGCAATGCAGCAGATAAAACCAACAGATAACTTTGATGTGGCGTTCATGGAGAGTGGAAGTGCGGACGTGAGTTGAGCTGAATTACTGAAGGAACTGGATTCATTAGTATCTGACTTCAAAGGACCTGTTATATAAGTGAAGTTTCAATTTTTCCGATTTTATTGGCAATATTGTAGAGAAAGTTTTTTAATATGAATATTATAGCTTTAAGCTATTTTAGTAAAATATCTTGACTGAATTGGTGAAATGTGGATTTAAAAATGCATTATTTTTGTATCACTATTATGTAAAACTAATAAATGACTTTTATTGTACATACAACATAATTGAACTTTAGTAAATTTGAAAATAAACTTGAAGAAAATGTCATGTGCATTCCAAGGACACTGTGCCAGAATGGTTAATTCCAGATGGTAGCGCACAAACTGTGAATAATCTCAAAAATAAATGGCGATCTCTTAATAAAAATGCTCTAGATATTTTAACTATTAATGCTGATGCATGTTTTGATGCTTCCGCACATTTGCAATGTGCATTACTTTGCATGTGTCCACATCAAACTCCATACACTAAGTTTCCATCCACTCTAATAGTCTGTTAAGACATTTCTGTAGCTGGTCATTGTCTGTTTCTGAGTTGACAAGGTGACCAAGTTTGGTATCATTTGGCATTGTCATCAAATTTGTTTATGTCTGTTATAAGGTCAACTCAGTCATGAAGATCATTGAAAAAAGTACAAAAACCAAGGAGCCAAGCATAGAACCCTAGGGTACCCCAGACTCAACTGCACTCCAACCTGAGAAGAATCCATTTAAGACTGTTTGTTGACGTTTGTCTTTTAACCAACAGTGCATAATCCAACTTAATGCTTTTCCTTCAATACTATTTTTTCAATTCAGAAGAGCTTCAGCACTTTATCAAAGGCCTTACTAAAGTCTCAGTAAAATATATCCATGGGATCCCAATGTCAGCATTACTAGTGACCTTCTCTAAAGGTGGTTACTGATTTTTGCCATAAATCCATGATGGGAGTATTTGATTGGTCAACAAGTGGTCCACAATTCTGTCTCTTGTTGACTCCACTAGCTTACATGGCATAGATATCTAAAGACACGGGCCTGTAGTTCTCTGGTTTACTCTTTGATCCTTTCTTGTTATGAGGGGTGATATTGGCATCCTTTCATTTGGAAGGAACAATACCAGAGTACAAAGACCTATTGTATATACTAACGATAATGGATAATCTTTCAAAATCACCGGAGAGATGCCATCAAGACCAGGAGCACTGTTAGTTTTAATTTGCCAATTTTATCCAAAACTTTGAGCTTAGTAAAAAGAACATCATTGGCAGGGAGAGTTGGACAGATAAAATTGTTCAGGTCTTCTTTTGAGAAAGCACTAGAAAAGGATCTGTCCTATATATTGCCATTTCTTCATCATTACTTTTAATCTCTGAACCAGCACTCAGGGGACGGACATTTGCTCTTGATTTAGTTTTACTCTTGATGTAACTTGCAAGGTATTTCTTGTCTTTCTGGGCAATGTTTTTCTTAAAGTTCCTCTTCTCACTTCTAACCGCACGCTTACAATCTTTCCAAGTTTTCTTTAAAATGTTCCAACAATCTTTAAACAAGTGCTTAAAGTGTTGTAATGTAGTTGTTAACGTATTATCATTTTACAGCCTTTTTATCCATTGTGGTTTGTTATTTTGTCTATGCGGTCTAAGGTATGAATTTTTCTGTACCTGCAGCTATTTGGTTGGTGTCCAGGACACCTCTATTGACAGCTTACTCATTCTGAAGACCATTGTACATCTTTTAAGTAGAAACAATCCACCTTTGTCCTCATTGCTCCAGTCTAGAATCATCTCTTTGGTACTGATAAACCTTGAATTAAAAATTGTCTCAACTAGTATGATCGAATGATCACGGTCAAGGTAATCATATTTTCTGTCCGATTTCTCAAAACTAAATCCAGGGTGTGCTAGAATTCGTGTTTAAAAGTCTACCAGCTGCACAAAGTTTTTCTCTTGTTGTTTCAAAGAAAGTACTACCTTCTTGAAGCTAGTCTATTGCTGGAAAGTTGAAATCTCCTAAGAATAGTAAATTTGGTCCTGCTCCTTCAATATTTAACATAATTCATTTGTGTCCTCTAATGCACTTGGGGTTCTATATACTATGGTTATCTGAAGGGTTTTCTTCCTGCTGTATCTCAATTATTCAAATTGAGCATATTGATTAAAAGAGCAAATTTTTTCTACACTTTTGATGTCCAGACCATTTTACATAAATTAGGAGTTGTAGATGATATGAAATCCCCAAAAGAGGATTATGAAATCCGCAAAGGAGATGTGTCGGACCCTGGAACCGGAGAAGGAAGAACAAGTGTACATATGTGGTTTATTCTAAATAGTGACATGAACATATATTAATATCCAGGAGTACATGTTCTCGTGTTTGAGGAAGGTTCCTGAATTTCGGTTTTTTCTGTTCCCGGATTTTCCTCATAATTCTCGAGCATTCTTAAGTTTCATTTAGACTCGAATTATTGCTGCTACATAGGTCCCCCCCAAGTCTCTAGATCCATTGGAGGTTGAGACTGATATGGAATCATTTGAGAAGTCATTGGAAATAGGTTGCTTTGGAAGGCTGTTCCATAGGATAAAGTTGATCTGAGTTGCTTGTTGGTTCCATTTGTATGGTATAGGAGTATCTTTTTAGCTTTTAGCTTCAGAAGTAGCTGTATAGCTGGTTAGCTCCAGAAGTAGCTGTGTAGCTAATTAGCTCCGGGAGAAGCTGTATAGCTGGTTAGCTCCAAAAGTAGCTGTAGAGCTGATTAGCTCTGGGAGTAGCTGTGTAACTGATTAGCTCCGGGAGTAGCTGTGTAGCTGATTAGCTCCGGGAGTAGCTGTATAGCTGAGTAGCTCCGGGAAGTACATTTATTGCTTCTGTTTATAGATACATGATAAATACGAGTGTGTAAAAGGAGAGGAAGTTGAGAAGGTCTTCTCCGGTTCCAGGGTCCGACACAACTCATTTGCGGATTTCATAATCCTCTTTCGGGGATTTCATATTCTCAACAACATATTCTTTTATATTTTTTCTAACAGCCATAATATTTTAGCCTATTATATACAGAGTGTCCCATATCATATTAGACTCCAAGCTTTAACGCCAAAATANTTTAGCTTATTAGCTCCAGGAGTAGCTGAGGTTTTGCTTATTAGCTCCAGGAGTAGCTGAGGATTAGCTTATCAGCTCCAGGAGTTGCTGATTGTAGGACGAAGGAATAGTGAACTCGTGGACAAGAAGTTTAAGCTTGAGATTGTCATCCTCGTCCAATTCTTGAGCTGTTTCTGACCAGGAGGCTGTGTTTTCGGCCATGGTTCTTTTGTTGTCTGGGGTCACCACTTTTGAAGTACATTTATTGCTTCTGTTTATAGATACATGATAAATACGAGTGTGTAAAAGGAGAGGAAGTTGAGAAGGTCTTCTCCGGTTCCAGGGTCCGACACAACTCCTTTGCGGATTTCATAATCCTCTTTCGGGGATTTCATATCCTCTACAGAGTCCTCCTTCAATACCATGGAGGGTGTCATTGCGAATTCTCAAGTCGGGATCAATAAAATCATCATTGCATCATGATTCATAAATTAGCACCAGATCAGGTTTGTTGGCATTTAATAAAATCGCAAGATCTTTTATTTCTTTTATCAGACTCAAAGCATTTAGATATATAATTTTACTTCATCTTCTTCTCAATTGCATTGGGTGGATTCCTGGACCCGCGGCGGCGCTTATGGTCTCTGGTTTGTGACAAGATCTGGCCTTGATCTATTTCTTCTATGTCTGTTTCTTCCTCCTCTCCTGACGATGGAAGATCTCTGGAGCTCATCTTCACTAGTTCTTTTGTGTCCTGGTTCTCCATGTAAATTGTGGAAATCTATTGAAAACCGCTTGAATTTCTGCTACAACACTGCGTACAGTGTGAATCATCTGATAAGTTTTTTGTGTCCCTTAAAATTTCCGAATATTTTAGGTTAATGTGGTTTTCATTACTTCTAATTTTTTCTAATACTTTTAGAAAGTATTAGGACAGTTGTAGAACTATTTTAACTTAAAACCTATTTTCAGTAGACTTTGATCTCTCATGTCCGGCATTTCTGCCTTTTCAAAGTTTCACACATTGTTTATGATCTTAGTTATGTTTAAAAAAAACTATTTACTGAGCTTTCGAAATATGTCCCGAGTTTTGCAGCTTTTATATTTGATGCTATCCCCCCTTCCTTACTTTTACTCTCATATTTATCTTAGGTTGATGAATCCAGAACAGAGTTGGTTAAGCGGAAACTGTTTGATGCGAATACTGAACCCCAGTTAGATATTATTCGCTTTGCCAAGAAGGTTCGTTCATAATTAGAGTACAAAGAGGGGGGGGGGGAGGCAAGCCGCACCCATATAGCCTCCATCCTCCGAGTGACTCATACTGCGCTCATCCGTATCGCTTCCTGTCACACCCATACATCTTCCAGCAAAATGTTTTTTAATTAATGCTTAATTTTCTCCTAAAAAGTATATTTTCTACACACCTGCAGATGTTGAAGATAGAGAGAAATTTAGTCTTGCCAGTGATAATGCAGTTTTAAGTGCGATTTGGTTTGAAATTATCTAAATCAGATAAATATGAATAGTCAATTGCGGGATGGAGGCTGTAATGATGCGGCTTGCCTCCCCCCCCCTCGTTCAAAACCCTTTTGATAAGTTCTCGACTTATTCCGAATTCTTAGTCTTACAGAAGATCAATGCACAAGTACTTCAATCATGTGCAAAATGGTTAACTGGCAACTTGGTTAAATGGCATAGTGTTGCTTAACAACTTTGAAACATATTTAAGTTGACGCATGGTAAAGTTGTCACATGGCAAAAAGCCGCATGGTAAAGTTGTCACATGGCAAAAAGCCGCCTGGAAAGACATTACATGGCAAACTGACAGTCAACTCGCTGCTGGCAAAGTTCAAATAGATAACTTGGGTTTTGAATTTAGCACAAATATTATAAGCATCTAAGTTAAAGACAAATCAATTAAAAATAATTGCTTGTAACTTTTTATATTTGTTTAGAAAAGAGTCGGTAAATCTGCTAAAGCTGGAATAGTATTCCCTGTTACGAGGATGATCAGTAAACTTAAAAAGGGCAGGTCAAAACTTTTTAAGGGAGTGGTCGCGAAAATTTGAAGAAGGGGGAAATCCAAATTGACATTCATTTATTTTAATTTTTCATCGGCACTTAAAACATATAGGGTTACCCAGAAAAGTTGGGGTTAAAAGTACGGCCTAAAACTGTTTAAAGGGAGTGACCGGCAATGTATGGTAGTTGAACTGAGAATGTAGTATTGTGGGGAAATTTTTTAGGATTCATTTGAGGCATATAAAACAATGGTGTATAATAACGGAGTTTGAGCGCAAAGCCAACGTTCAAAATCAATCATTTTGGGTGGTTACGTTTTGAGAATCGATCTTTTAAAAATAACAATAACGACGATTTATTAACAATTCATCAGTAAACTAATTAGATAGGGGCATATATTGTCTTTATTTTTTTAGCTTAAATGGATTGGTTCTGGGTAATCCTTCAGAATTCACTTTTAAAAAATCTGTTCTATACCCCCTTTCATATCTCATTAGATATAAATTAAAAAATAATATTCTGATTGTCTAGGTATGCACGTCATATTGGTGTAGGGGCAGGGGTGTATATGGCTGCTGTATTGGAGTACCTAGTGGCTGAAATACTAGAGCTTTCGGGAAATTTTACAAGGTTTAAATCTTAAAAATGTTTTTGGGACATTGAAATTGTTAAGGCAGAGAAATACTTTTTTTTGGGGGGGGGGGAAAGAAACATCATTGCGAGAAATAATGAGGTTTGAACTTCTAAATCAATTTTGATATCTTTAAAAGTCGACGGGGATTAATAGCGCCGGATATTAAGTCGAGATACGGCAGATTAGCACTCTTCCAATCCACTGTTCCATTCATAGTTCTTGAAAGTAATGATATTTAAATCTATTATATTTTTGTTAAGATATCATAACCGTGCGCGCATCACTCCCCGTTCTATTCTTCTCACGCTGAAACATGATTCAGAATTAGACGAACTCACCAGAACTGTTACTATCCCACAGGTACATACATGATGTTAACCGGTACAAGGATACTAGGCCAGTGTTAACTCGTACAAGTCTGTCCCCAGTATGTACAGAGTTGACCTGGGCGCATTTCTTCAACAAAATTAGGCAGGCTGGTCCTCAGTGTACAGGGTTACCATCAAAAAATGAAATTTTATTGACGACTGTGTGGAATTTATTTAGTCTTATTAATTTATTGATGACTCCTCAGTCCTCGTGCATCTACTATGTATTGAATAGACCCCCCATGATAACTGGTCCAATACACCAACTACCAAATTCTTACTACAAACTGTAATATATTTTGAATTGTCAGCCCTGCTGCCTTATAGAGGACTGAATACATTTTAAAATCTATCCTGATCAATAAATGTTGCTACTGCAGTTTTCTGATAAAAGTTTTCATTTAATTTGGATATTTTTTTGTCACATCGAATGCAGGGTTTCCAGCGATATGGGAAAATTGTTTCTCGAAGAAAACCATTATTAACGAATTTTTTGCATTCCGTTCGTGAAAAAATTGCATGGATTTCCTTAGCTAAATTCATGTTCCCGAAAAATTTCGAATTGACTGATGTAGACTTTTGATATTTCAAAACTGAACTACGATACGAGCAATTAGTTAAATATGAAAGTTTATATTAACAGGTTGTAAAGATATAAGGAAGAAACTTTCATCAAATTATTTTGTTTTAAGGGCGGAGTTCGACCTTGTATACATCCTTCTCTACTTCCTGCTGATTCTTCTACTTAATGTTAAACAAGTACATACTAGTTTGCAGTGCAGTACATAATAGTTTGTAGTGCAGTACCACAAGTTTGCAGTGCAGCACATAATAGTTAGCAGTGCGGTAAAAATCTTTTTTGTTCAGTACATACTAGTTTGCAGTGCACTACATAATAGTTTGTAGTGCAGTACATACTAGTTTGCAGTGTAGTAGTTGAAATTACAATCTGGGGCTGAATAGCTCTAGAATGTATAGTAAATAATATATTCTTCTACTCATCATACAGTTTACCCAGAACTTGGAAGACTATGAACTTTATATAATTTCGTTTTCTAACCCTACTGATTATGTTAAGTATTTCAATTGAATAATTATATGAAGCTCTTTTAACTGTTCCCGCGTATTTCATGTTTAGCCATTAACTTGTTTATTTTTACAATTGCTAAAAACTAGGTTTAACCGTATAAAACCCATTGAAAATATCACGTTAGCCCAAACCTTGTGGGTTAACACTTAACACATGGTTGGATTAGACTTTTTATTGATCAGAGTTGAGTATGTCATGTTGCTGAGATAGGATGATTTTAAAAAAGAGCGAGAAAACTTCAAAAAAGCAAAATTGGTGTGTTGGTTTCCGAAGTTCTGATATTAACTGTTTAGTATAATATATAATGTAATCATAGTTAGATTATTGCACCAGTGCGCTTTTACTGTAACGATATTTAAATATATCATGTTATGGGATAAATGTCGTTGAAAGTTATTTTTACTTTCAAATGAATACAATTATACATACTGTTTATTTATTTACTAAGAGATGTAATAAATGCTGTATTTTCACTACCTAAAAAATAAAAAAATAAATAGTGCGGCTAAATGGTGTAAGTAAATGAGTACCTAGTTAAATTATATTTTCATTAAAGTTTGGAACCTTTTCTTCCGGTGTTACCCTCTATGGAAGAGAAATTATAAAACGTATTAAACGATGTCACTTAAGGTAAAATATTTTCTTATGAAACTTTTCAGCTATTTTATCATCGTTAAGCTGTGAAGCTGAAAATCTAAAAATATTTAGCATGAAATAATGATTAAATGTGAGGAATGGTTAAAATAATATGAACAGAGCTGAGATATCCTTAATCCCGATTACTTAATCTGAGTATCCAATGGTCACACTTTTGATTTTCTTCTTAACCCGTTCTTTCTTGGATATAGCAGAGAAAAATCAAAAACCGGTTTTTCAAAATTAGAGTCCCTCTCGTTTCTGTACATAAATCTCAAATGGCGCTTAAAGTTTCAAAGTTATCGGCTTAATATACGCGACTCTGATTGGTTGAATTTTATACACTTTTCAGGATACAAGTACAAGATTAGATTAGTCTCGAAATTAAGAAAAAGCGAGGATCACCCATTAATCTCGATATCCACCTTTCTAAAGTTTTCAGCTCAGATGAAATTGCTTGACATACGTTGAAATCGAAAATTTCAAAATGTGGTCTCTGGTGAAATGTTACGACCAGATAATGGATTCGAAACTTAATATGAGGATTTTATAAAAGCTTAAAACATCTATTTCAAAAGGCACACGAGAATATTCTACGAAATACATTTATGTCTCAAGCTTGTCAATTCAAATCTTCCATTTGATGGTGGTTTTGGTTTTCTCGCACGCTGATCCAAATGTCTTCTGTTGGGGTTTTATCAGGCTTCAAATTCTACGCGTGTCGGTATAATTTCTCCTGCGAATGCAAAGAACTATAAGCTAAAAGTTT
The DNA here is from genome assembly GCF_000591075.1 of Eurytemora carolleeae. Taxonomy (NCBI): domain Eukaryota; kingdom Metazoa; phylum Arthropoda; class Copepoda; order Calanoida; family Temoridae; genus Eurytemora; species Eurytemora carolleeae. Next base: position 41,132 of record NW_019396747.1, read on the forward strand.
TCATTGTTTACAGAGTTGATGTTGATTAGGTTTATTAGATAATAACCTTCCAAGTGTTTCCTTCACTGCAGACTTCAATTCTTCCTTGATTCCGTAGAATGAAAGCATGTAGATCAGTATATTCCTGAATTAGTTTAAAGTCAGGTCAGGAACTATCTTATTTTTTAAAGAATAATTATTGAAATTTCAGTGGTATTCACCTTCTTGAATTGAACTAGATACAATCCCTCAAGAGCAACAGTAAAACGAAGTACAGAAACGATACATTCAGTCGTCCTTAGATTCTTTCTGTCTGCAAAATAATTATTGGTAATCTAACGTTTAACACAAGTTAGATTTAAACCATACTCGAGAGATTTTCCAGACTAGGAGTGTGCAGTAGACCACTGTGAGATCCTGTTAGATCACTGTGAGATCTTTCATGAAGCTGACTGAGGTTTAGTCAAAGATAATATATATATATAGATACGCTGGCAGGTAGAAACCTCCTTCCTAAATTGCTTGTAGCAGACAACTAATTTTTGTACCTCTGAGAAAAAGTGCAACGTGAGACATCTATAGCAAATTGATTATTTTCTATATTCCTTTCTCCCCCTGCTGCCATCTGTAGGAAATACGCATTTGTGTTATATAATCATGCAGTACGCGTATTGCATCCTGTATAGTTCAAGTGTTGCTATCTGGACCTGTTTGACCAATAAAATTAAATTTCTAGGTAACACAAACATACAGTACGCGTTTTGTTTATGTTATGATCAGATCAGTTGTACTTTGTCGTAGATTCGATGTACTTTTATAGTCATAATTTTTATTTAAATTGCGTAAATTTACGTACAACTTTACATTTTAACTTTGTCTAGTCAAATTCCTACCTCAGTTTTATTTGCATTGATTAACTTGTTTCATTAAGTGCAATATGCAGTATACATTGTTAATACTATAGTACGCATTTGGTGTTATCACGCTTAAACAAAGCGATAAATTAGCAACAATCCAGAGGATAAAATGCCATGCGTACGACAGAGAAGGTGCTGATTGCACTGTTTCTCAAGACCTCAAAATTTCTACCTGCCAGCGTATCTATATATATATTATCTTTGGGTTTAGATGGGTGAATATAAAATGTAGTATAAGGTTCCTAGCTCCATTCTTTTTTCCTCTCAAAGTTCCGGCAGTCATTACATTTTTAACTGATACATTTAGTGGATTTAAAAACTCAGCAATATGCAAAAGATCTAAAAAACTTTATATTTAACTTTTAAATTGAAATTGTGTTGAAATGACTAAACTTTTAGGGGAGTCCGCCTCAATAACTAGACTGGACTACACCTATTTTTCGTCCGGACCACATAATTTTCTGTCGTTTTCTTATTTTACTTCTAAACTGCACTTTTTATGGGATTTTTAGAATCTACAACTAAACATTTACATTTTTTAGCAGGGGACGTAGCAATTTGTTTTGAATTGCTTGAGGTATTTTGAAATAAAAATGTCCATGAACTGTTCTATGCCTACTGTATCTTTATAAGACGAGCGGAGGAAGGCAGGCGGCCATAAGCCATAACATATTTCCTTCCATGCAACACATTAGCTTTTTTGTCTTCCAGGAAGCCATGAGCCACAACCACAGCATTTGAGTCTTCCGGCAGTTATTTCGTTTTATATGATTTAGTGCAACTGCATTGAAATTGTGATTTTCAAAAATCCAGCGACGTTTTGCAAAGATATATATAAAGATTTTTATATTTAAGTTTCAAATTGAAATAATGACGATTCCTTTTAATGTAAACTTCTAAACTTATTTTCCATAAAAATAAATTCAATCTTACCTCTTAAATGGCTTATTTTAAACAATAAAAATGATGCTCCATATCATACTCTTAAAGTTCAAAGGGCGCCCATAACCCAAATTTGCACTATTTAACAAGAAAATTGCAAAATAGAATTTGTTTTTGTGGAAATCTGTAATGCTCAGGTAATGATAATTAATAGTGATTTTTCTCAACGTTTTTTTTTTTCATTGCGCAAAATGATGTAAAGCGTTTATAAACTGAACACACAGTGCATTGATCTTTAATAAACTTCTAAAATTTCATAAAGGTATCATCTTTCGCGAAATGCAGTAGGATTATTTAAAATTGCAAAAACGTAATAACTGCAGGGAGACAGATAAACCAAAATATACTATTTTAAACCATTATAAACAATATGACGTGACTCAAAATATATATAAAATACTTTAAAAAAGAATGTAAACAATGACGGATGAAAATAGAAGTGTGGTGTAAATATAAAGTAAAAGCTAAAACTATAGTTTTTCTGACTGATAAACCTACAACTTGTATCAATAATGTTAAATTTCACCGGAATGCATTCTGATCAGCATGCAGAATGCATTCTGACCATTAACAATAAATAATAAGTTCCATTTTATATACCAAAATGTTAGTTATTCATATAACAGAGAGGTGCATGATATTTAAAGTAAAAAACACTAATCTAAATCCAGTCAGCTTTCAATGCATGTTTGAGAAATATGTGTAAAATGTTCTTCTTTTAGCAATATTTAATTAGTGATAGATTATAAATATGGAGCAACTTCATGAATATGTAATTTTTAATAAAGTTTCTAATAACATATTATCTAGAGTTGAAATTTGCCCATCAGTTCGTCACAACAATTAGACATTTATTTAATCTTTAAATTAATTAATATTTGAAATATTTTTAAGTTGAATAAATAAAATGTTCCCAGAAAGTGGGAATGAATACTTTTATAAAGGACATTTTTTAATCACATTACTTGGGTAGAATGTTAGATGTGCAGCTGCCTTGCCTCTGGGCTACTAAATTATTTTTATTTTTTCAATTGTCATTTTAAAAACATTAGTTTTATTTCTTTGTTTACGACTGAAACAATACATGATTATGTAAATTTACAAGTTTCAATTTTATCTATCCTTTTATTACTTTCGGTAGTTAACCACCTCTACTAGTGACTACTCTAGGATGATCATTCTAGATACTTTTCGGTGAATCAAAGAAGGTTTTCGGGGAAGTTATTTTTTCTTGTCTGGTTAATTGGATCCATAATCTACCAGATTCTTGATGTAAAATAGAACTGGGATGTATAACTGTAACCCGTCTACAGACAGGCTGATGATGAAGGACTCTTCTAGGCCAAGTACGGAAGTAGAACATGTTTCTTTCAAATACTTAAAAACATTTTTAATAATTTTTTGGCTTTTGTAAAAAAAGGTGAAATTATTATCTTCTTTACTTTTAAAATAATTTTTTTTTATGAAGTGAAATGCGGTATAAAAAAACTTAAAAATTCGTTTTTTATCACGTTGAGCCATAGTGCGCCCCTTCAACTATTCCTGAACAAATAAGACAAATCATTTGAAGAGACGAGAAATGAATTTTAAATAAATATTCCAACATCAGTCACCTGAATGTTAATTATCTATACAACTAAAATATTTGAATAATTCCTGTTAAGAGTTTTACAAAGATTTAATCATCCATCCCCAAATTAAAACAAGAGGAACGAAATAGTACCCTTTCATGAGGCATGTCCGATTTACCACGGTACCCTTGTGGGAGATAAAGTCGTTTATCTAGCTTGATAAGTGTGTAAGTCTAAAATTTCTTCATATCTTTGAAGCAAGAAATGCGCTAGTCACTTTTGCAAAGAAACAACAAATGAAATAAACCATGTATTCATAATTCATGTTTTAAAATACATTAATTATCGAACATGCCACTTTCTAATAAAAGGTCGTGTTTAATTCTTTTTCAGTCCCTTCAGGATAAAAAAGAAACATCTCAAATTGAACAAGTTAAATTTACTAGGAGGGCCTAAATAACGTATTCTATATAATAATATAATAAAGCTCTTTGCTATATATCTATATATATTTAGCTATAGCCGGCCAAACAGCTGAGCCAATTAAGCTGTTTTTTAGGGAACCCTTGAGTACCACGGGGCTTACATGGGTACAAAAAATTTACTTAGATTCTTTTTCAAACTCTATTTATTCATCTTTAACTTTGAAAAAAAATGTTTCTAAAATTTCACGAGCAACGTCGGACACTTCAGCTTGTTACAATAACGTAGGAAATGTTCTGTAAAAAGCATTTAAGAATAGGAAATTACTGGCACGCAAAATGTCCGGCTTTTATTTAGTTTTTGCAAACGACACTTTGAATGATTGTATTTTAGACACTTGCCTATCAAATTAAGATTGAATTAATCTGCAGATTTACAAAAGGAGGAAATCAAGCATTTATCTCGAAATCCACTGACAAAAAATTTCCAGCTCTGCAACCTGAACAGCTAAATTCCAGTTTCTCCTCTTCAATTCTTTTTTTCTGGTAGGTTAGTTACAAGATATAAAATGTAAAACGTTGTAAAAATCTCAGGGCAATGGTTTGTAAATTTATAAAACATTTTACTAAATTAACTATTTATTTTCTGTAGTTAATGGTACATATCTTGATTTGTTATTAAAAATGTCTAACACTTCAGTACTGTATTTTGTTCAAGTTTTCTTTTGTAAAACTTGGCAATATGTTTATCCTTTTGAGAAAATATAAGGGAGAAGCGAACCAAAACTATTATTGTTTTTTTTTGCATATATTTTCTCTCAAGGTAAAAAATTGGCAAAGTTAAAAAAAATGTAAAAATATTGCAAAATCTTAAAATTTTTGAAACTTTAAAGTATTTTGTGGGACTTTTAAATGTAAAAAAAATCCTCAAGAAACGAAGGAATAACGAAATAAAAAAATATTTTCTATAAATTTTTACAGTATATTTAACAAGAAAGGAAACTGACAAATCAGACGCCAAAAAAGCAACACTAAATATTTAAAAATAATTCATAACAAACAAAAAATATCAATGTTTACTTTTCATGTGCTTTTTCAATCCATACTGAGTTGTACACACATATTCGCATTGCCTACAAGCATGTTTTACTTCATCATGTCTACTTTCTATGTGTTGTTTCAAGTTGCCCTTTGAGGTAGCTGCAAACTCACACTGGTCACAGGGATATTTGATACCCATGTGCATTGCTTCCTTATGTAGACGCAAATGCACATTATCATGCGATGAATAATCACACATGTCACAAGGAACTCGTATTCCTTCGTGTTTAACTTTTTTGTGTTGTTTCAAAGTTGAAAAGCGTTTCCCGATATATGGGCATTGATCACACAGAAACTCTGTGTTTTCATGTGTATTTTTATGCTGTCTATAGTTCCCTTTGTTAAATGTAGAATAACTGCATGAATCACATGAATAAAGAACCGAAGTGTTGTGCATATTGTCCTTGTGTGTTTTCAAATTGTTTGCATTAGACGCAACATGGTCACATAAATCACATGGACTGGTAAATTTTTGGCTGCTTTTTACTGAATGATGATTACTTTTATGAACTCTTAGATTACTCGCTATATGTGCTACATAATCACACTGATTGCACGGAAATTTTAATCCTTTATGAAAACCGTCAATGTGTTCTTTTAACTGCCCAGGTTGTGAGGCAGAAAATTCACATAGTTCACAAGCATATCTCAATCCTTCATGCACTGTTTTTTGGTGTCTTCTTAAATTCGATGCAACGCCGAAGGATCTTTCACACTGATCACATTGTAACCGTAATCCTTGATGTTTGCTTTCTTTGTGTACCTTTAAACTTGCCAATTGAGTTGCTTTGTAACCACACTGATCACAAGAATATCTAACTCCTTCGTGTTTACTTCTTTTGTGACGAATCAGTTGGTCCTTTGAACATTTATAATCACACATATCACATTTAATCTTAATGTGATTCTTTGCATTTTTCAGACAAGCCTTAGAATATCCACACTGCGGACAAGAAGACTCCTCGGGAAGTTCGATGTGTTGTGTTAAATTCTGATTGACAACATAACCACATACTGTACATGGAAACTCTTCATGTAAACTCGTAATGTCTTCAATCTTAATTACATCGTCTGAAAAAAATGGTAAGGATCACTTATCGACGTGAAAATCTTAAAAGAGGGTTAAAGCGTGATCTTCAGATTGCTTATTCTTAAAATTTCTTGTTTAATAGTTAAGCTTCTGAACAAACAGGGTGCAGCGGGGAAGAGAGAGGCTAACTTCGTGAAATTATTCTAAAACATTTATAAATAAACCATAAAAATATAAGATAAAAGATCTAGGCATTTATTGACACTCGTAGAAAGTTCGCTGTCAGGGTTGGAAAGGGAGAGGGAAGGGGGGGGGACTTTTACCTTGTTTTGGGGTTTCTTCTTTAAACTCAATCCTTGTTTCAAATAGTTCTTCCATTTCTATTTTTATTTCTTCACAATCTTCAGAATCTATAACACCTTTCGCTTCATGGTCTTTCAGCGTCTGCTGGTTCTCATGATTCTTCCTTTGTTTCGGTTCTTCTTCGTTTTCCTTTTCAGGATAAACATCTAAAACATTATATTTAATTCTAAAGTAATTTTTTAAATGACCCCAGGAAAAGTTCTGACAATTAAATCATCACAATTTTGTTCGAAAAAAAATGTCGAAATACTTACCGAAAATCCACCAATTTCAGCAGAGTAATCAGCGCAAATTTGTCTTTTTTGGAGAACGACAAAAAAGTGACAAATTAAATAAGCTAAAATCGGAGCAAGAACAAAGCACCCTTGTAGCTTAGTGATATTTTTTCGTGCTGATATTAACATTTTACCTTTAGTTAATCTAACAGCAAATTCAGTATCATCTTTAAGCCAGGATACTCCCAGAGTATACACTGTGTTAATGGAATCAATATGTTGCTGGGCAGCATGGATCACATCATCAAACCTCTTTTGCTCCTCTCCTTCCTTCTGTATCATCAGGTTGATTTGTTGGATTAGGAGTAGGTTATCTTCCATTCCATGTTTTAGGTTAAGAATATCAATAATAATATGCTTCAATATCCGTTTGTCGTCCGTCAAAACCTTCATACTCTGATTTAAATATTAGATTTAAAGTATTGCTGAATAAAATGGATTTTTAAAAACAAATCTGCACAAATCACACGGCACACTCATTGAACAGAAATAAAAATAGAATTACAGGTTTCCATTACCCGCTACGAGAAAGGAAAAAGAAAAAATCTAAAAATTCCTGTAAATCTCGGAATAAACTAGATCTATCTTGTTCAAGGCTGCCATCTTCTGTTTCACACAGCTCCATTTTAATCTGAAAAAAAGTGTTCCATTAAAATAAATTTCAATCAGATGTCGGAACTTTTGTATGGAATATCGCTAATCTTGAACACTTGATATCGATATCAGTGTGTTTACTTCAGGGTAAATGCTTGATCTCTATATTAAAGTTATTCCTGGTATGACGACCTCGGGATATCGAAGAGGAATTAAATAAATCTACATAATATGCACAAAATGGAGATCAAAGCTTCGCAACACAAAGTGTTAAGCTCAGTAGTTTATAATTTGTAAGAACAACTCAGCTACTTGGAGAACCATTGGTTAAACTTTCGTGTTTGCGCTTTATGTGCTTTCTTAAACCATAATGAGTTGTCGCAGCATATTCACATTTATCACATAGGTGCTTGGTAGTATCATGCTTACTCTGTTTGTGTTGTTTTAAATTCCCATTGGAGGATGCAGCAAACCCACAAATATCACAGGGATACTTTTTCCCCAAATGAACTGCCTCCTTATGAACTCTCAAATGAGCTTTATCCAGCGCTTCATGTTGACACAAATCACAGGGAAATCTTAAACCCTCGTGCTTACTTCTGATATGATGCTGGAGTTCTCCTTTTGTTTTGTAAACAGACGGACATTGATCGCAGATATATTGTGCCGAGTGTCTGGCTATGTGCTGTGTAAAACTACCTTTCAAATGTGTCACAAAATCACATTGTTCACAAGAAAATTCACTTTTATTTTTAGAAATTAGGGGCTTTTCCAGATCTATCTTTATCCTGCCTAGTCCATGTTTCAAGTATTTATGATTGTGAAGTGTATAAGCTACATCTGTGACATAATCACAAAGATCACAAATCTGTTTAGTTCCATGATGCTTTCCATCAATGTGTTCTTTCAGTGTACATGGTTTAGTGGCTGAATAGTCACAGAGATTACATGTATACCTAACTCCTAAATGTACACTCTTTATGTGACGTTTTAAGTTAGCTTTAATGCTAAAGCTCTTTTCACACTTATCACAGGGGTATTTAACACCCATATGTATGTTCATATAATGCTCGTTTATGTGTCGTTTGTGCAGAGATTTATAATCACAAGTTGAACATGAATATTTAAATCTTTCAGGTTGATCTCCCCCATCGAAGTTTAACTTCGAATAGGGCTCAGATTCGTTATGCGTTGTTTTATGTGCTTTCAGAAGTTTTAATAAATGTGTTGAATAGCTGCATTGATTGCATGCAAAAGTTTTAACCTTGTGCACCTTGATTTTGTGCAGCTTTAAACTCTTTTTTGTCTTTACAACTAACTTGCATAAATCACAAGATAGAAAGCTGGGTAATGATATGCTGGTCTCAGCTTGAGAAGCTTCTGAGGAGTCTGTATTCTCAACTGAGCTGGCTTCCCGTATTTCGAGCTCTTTGTCTAAAAACGAATAATATAAAAAATCACTCTTACCCCCCCCCCCCCAACCAAAAAAGAGAAAAAATCGGCAATACATATACGATAATTAATCATCAATATCAAATCTCAAGTAAAAAAAAAATTTTTAAAAGTGGAAAATATATATCTTTATAAGATCAAAAAATATGTGCATTTAACCACAAAAACATTGACTCACGCACTACAATGTGAAATGAGAGCAAAAATTAAAATGATCTTTGTCAAAATCATCTATTTACATAAATTTTCAACGTCATATTTTAAAAAAATTACTATCTTGACAAATTTTTTAATTTTTAAAAACGGTCAAAAAACTGTTTTTTACCTTTTAAATTATTTATATCCATGGATTCTTCCTTTACAACAGTTTCCTCACCAATCTTAGGTTCAGTAGTCTCAAGCTCCTCAAGTTCTATTTTGATCAGATCATTATCCAACTCGTCAATATTTTCATCATCATCTTTATCATCGTCGGTAGATACACTGACAGCTGACGTATCTTAAAAGGCAATGATTTAATATTAGTTTCAGTCTCCCCCCCCCCCCCCCTCCTGGAAAATTATTAGTGCCACTTTGATCCGCCCTCTTCCAGCAAATTACCTTGTATAAAACTAAGAGCAAAATCAGTATCATCCTTGAGCCAGGATACTCCCAGAGTATACACGGTGTTAATGGAGTCAATATGTTGCTGGGCAGCATGGATTACATCACCAAACCCCTTCTGCTCCTCTCCTTCCTTCTGTATCATCAGGTTGATTTGTTGGATTAGGAGTAGGTTATCTTCCATTCCATTCCTTAGGTTGAGAATATCAATCATTATAAACTTCAACAGTTTTTTCTCATCAGTCATAACTTCTATACTCTAGTAACAAGCAAAGAAAACATATGTTATATTGTGGCAGGAAATTATAGCTTACAAAATACACAGTGGGTTAGGGGGGGGGGGGGAAATCATTTCGAAAGTATGAAGAAAAAATTCTTTGCTGTTTGGTAAAAATTTTCTTAAATTTTTTTTATTTATTTCCTAGCATAAATATAATTTTTGTAAGTACAAACAAAAATGGCAGTGCTTTGGATAAATGAAAAGTTGTTAGAAAAACAATTTTCTTGAAATTTTTCTAGAATTAATTTTGAGATTTTATAAATTTTGAATAACTTTCTTTGCTTTCCTTAATATCATGCAAAAGATTGATTCTGTGTTTTGAGATCGGGGTTTTTTCAAACTTCAATTCCATTTTTTGCTGAAATGTTTAAAATATATCATCAGAAGAAAAGCGACAATAGTAATATTTTATCATGTAAAAAATGTTCAATCATATAAAATGAGTTCTTTTCAATTGTATTCATGAGATCCCAAGAAAAGTTGGAGATGAGGAGGAAGCGGAAAGGTTTATCATATTTGTTAATCATATTTTCTTGTAACAGTTAAAAAAGCTAAATATTTTAAATAACTCAGGATTTTAAACAATGAATCGACACATCTACTTAAACATAGCTAAAAGTCTTAGAATCTACAATTCATCTGTTTACAATTTACTTTTGTTTTAAAAAACTTATGTAATGACAAAATTCGTCTAAGTTACCATAACCAAAATATTCGGTATTTTAACTACACATCTTAAACTAAACACTTTTACAGAGGATTAAGCTTTGCTTTACAGGAAGATGGTCTGAAACGGAGCAATTAAGGTGTTAAATGTTAACTTTTCCACCTTTTAAAATCAACACTCCAAATACAAAAAAATCTATCATTTGTGTTTCTCTTTGGTATGTTTTTTCAAACCATACGTTGAAGTGGCCACATGATCACACTCAGAGCAGGGATATTTGGAATCTCCATGCTTAACCTTCATATGCGCAATCAGTTTCCACTTTGTCGATGCTAAGTGTTCACACTGATCACAGGGATATTTTATTCCCATATGGACACTTTCAACATGTCTTTTTAAACTATTCGAACCTGTAGCAGAATATTTACATTGATCGCAGGGATACCGATTGCCTTCATGATGAATTTTAATGTGATTCTTTAAATAAAGCATACTTGTTGCTTCATAAGGGCACTGGTTGCAGGATTTAGAAATTCCGTTGTGACGTTCCATGTGACGCTTTAAATATTCTTTTGAGTGTGTGGCATACTCACATTGATCACATAAAAACTGGTCTTCACTTTTAGTTCCGTGCTTAATAGATTCGTGCGATCTCAGATAATCTGCCATCGGGGTCACATAATCACACTTAGTACAAAGAAACTGTTTCCCCTCATGAACCCCTTCAACATGTTGTTTCAGAAGAGATTTAGTTGATGCAGAATACGCACACTGATCACAATAGAATCTAACTCCTTGATGAACATTTAGTTTGTGTCTCTTTAAATTCCCCTCAACACAAAATGATTTTTCACATTGATCACAGTAATATCGCACAAGCTTGTGCTTACTGTCAACGTGTCGTTTTAAATATGATAAATCGTTTGTTCTATATTCACATTCTTCACATGAATAACGGCCCCCTTCGTGCTTAATAATCTTGTGCGTGTTTAATTCATCTATGGAACCAACAAACTCACACTCTGTACATTTTGATTGCTCGGGTTTTTTCGCTACATGGTTTTTGGTCAAATGATCTTTTATTGCATGTGATGTGCTTCCGGTGTATTCACACATATCACACGGATAAAAATACCCCCAATGGTTGCGCTGCATGTGTGTCCTCAACTGTTTACTTTTTCCGCCTACATATGAACATTGGTCACAAGGAAAAATAATCTCAGAATGAGCGGTTCGTCTATGAGTTTTAAAATCTTCTAAGTCTAATATTTCTTCGTGACAATGTGGACAAAAATATTTTTGAGTAGTTTTACACTCATCTTGATCCATCCAGACCTCAGGTTCTAGAAAATAATAATTATAATGTTTAAAGATAAACTCCAGATCTTACCTTGAAATGGACATCAATAATCCTTCAACAGGCGTATAAAGCCCATAGTGAAATTACAAAAGAAAAACCCTGGTCAAAAACAATAAATATATATATATATCTATATATATATATGAATACTAGTTGCTTAGGAACCCAACTTTGCCTGGAAACTAAACTTTCTCCATAAAAGTCAGTGCCCACTCAGTTCAGAATTTTTAAACCAAGATAAAAACCGTCTCCTAGTTCTACCAAGTTCCTTAATTAAAATTTGAACCAACTCGGTCAAAGGGTTCACTAGTTATGATTGGACATAGAAACAAACTAACTAACACAGAATACTACCTTAACTTGATATTGGATCAATAGATATTTTGAGCTTATCCTGAAGCCGAATTTAAAGAATTTCAGCCACGGCTCAAATATGGTTGGTTTCACTTAAAATTGTATTCAATTTTTCAAGATTTAAGCCGGCGCTCAGTCAAAACCGGTTTTTGTGAGATTTGAGACGCGGCTTAAATTCATTAAATTCGGACACTGGCTGTTTTTTTTGTATTCAACTATCCTAAAACAACACACTGCACAGATCATGGTTGTTTATTAAGGTTATAAAATCTAGATGCGCGGCGCTCCAACCTTGCAAGATGAGGCCCAAAAAGGGGAAGCTTAGTAAACAAAAAGCAGCTAATATTTGTACCTTTTGTAATTTTATTCATTGGTGAGATATATTCTGAGCTGACTGATCTAATCTCCAGCTCATTAATATCTATCTTTATATCTTCTTGAATATCAACATCTACAGTTATTTCCTCAGTATCTTCAATATTGTCTGCTATATACTTCTCAACTGAATCATCATTGATAGTCTCCTCTTTTCTCAACATCAAAGGATCGTCTGGGAAAAAATTGTTAAAGGATATTTAAAGGGACTGTAAAGGAAAAAATAAAGGGGGTATATCCTGAAACCTAAGCATTTTAGGAGTTGATAGAGACCCATAAGAGTTCTATCTGAGGTTCCTGTATCGAGAAATTGATATAAAGCTGTGTCAAATTTATACGAAAATTTATATAATATATAATCTTTTAGCAAAAATCGTTGGTTTAAACAGATGATATTCAGCAAATACACAATAAATCTAAAAAGGACAATATCCCAGAGAAGCCTAAGAAACTTAGGTTTGCTCCTATTGTTATTTGAATTTTAACAATTTTTCATTTTTAATAGATTTAATTGATTATATAATTTATACGTCAGTATCACCAATGGCAGTGCAGTATACTGGTCATGTGCAGCCCTGGGATCTTTACCCTAAACCCCATTTGTGTGAGTTCTGGTAACGTGATACGGGCGTTTAAATTATATTATTAATTTTATCTATTAAAAATGAAAATTTATTTAATTCAAAGAATAATAGGAGCAAATCAAAGTTTCTTAAGATCCTCTGGGATATCGTCGTTTTCAGATTGGTTGCGTATTTGCTGAATAAGATCTGTTAAACTTTAAACCTGCGATTTTTAAACGAAATTTTATAAATAGAAATTTTCGTATTTTGACACATTTTTATATCAATATCTCGATACAGGAACCTCAGATATAACTCTTATAGATCTCGATCAACTCCTAAAGTGCTTAGGTTTCAGCCTATAACCCCTTTCATTTTTCCTTAACAGTCCCTTTAAAGGGTAGTATGTATGATTCACAACGGAACTCTTAAAAACTTTGTCAGATCAAGAATGCAAGAGATATCATCTTCTGATTAAAAAGTTGATGTTTTTTAATTGTGGTTTCTCAAGAAAGTGATTTACACATTCCTGCTCTTGGAATAATGGAGGAAATTGTTAGAATTTAACAATTTTTCATGCCAGAAATTAAACGACGATATCTTCCATATTTTTGATCAAATAAAAGTTAAAATGGTATGGTAGAAGGGTGCCTTGAATTAGCAAAAAAAACTATCTTTAACAAAGCCAAAACAATTACTACCTTGGATTATTCCGAGAGCGAATTCAGTTTCATCTTTAAGCCAGGATACTCCCAGTATATACACTGTGTTAATGGAGTCAATATGTTGCTGGGCAGCATGGATCACATCATCGAACCTCTTCTGCTCCTCTCCTTCCTTCTGTATCATCAGGTTGATTTGTTGGATTAGGAGTAGGTTATCTTCCATTCCATTCCTCAGGTTGAGAATATCAATCATTATATGCTTCAATATTCGTTTATCATCAGTCAAAACATCTATACTCTGATTTACACAAAGAATGTTGATTTAAAAATAGAAACTTATATTCTATTAACTCGTCGTAAAGCAGACTGATTAATGATTGTATTAAAATATTTTTATAAATTATATTCTTGATTGTGTAACACATTTTTAAATGTTTTAATTAAATTTAAAAAGGTCTGTATATAAAGTGTCCAGCTGTAAGCACTTTTGTGTAAATCTTAGGATCGAGCATTGATCTCCATTTTTAAAATTTTATTTCTTTTCGATTTGCCGCAGCAGTCAAACCGGGTAGAGGCATGGATTCTCATGTACAAAAGTGCCCAGATTGTATATCGAGATCAAGAGTTTAAGATTCAGGATTCTCCACACAAAAGTTCATATCTTAGGATTGTTACGGATTGTTGAAATTGGAGAGAAAGTGTTGAAACAAGAATTATTTGCCAAAGTAATTAAAGACTAAGGGCTATAAATCATAACGGTTGAATGTTGCTTCATGTTTTTAAATGACATCTATTATCCATAAAACAAACGAGAAACAAGCTTACAATTGCAAGAAACCATGAATGTAAGAAAAAGGGCTAATCGAATTCGGTACAGCTGTCTCTGACCCTGTATCTATAAATTTCATTATGTTCCTGAATATCAGAGTGAATACGATCAGACGCCATCATTTTCAATAATCTTCAATTCAATTTTCTCTGAAACAAAAATAAAAATATAAAAACATAATCAATGAGCAATCAATAGTTAGTTAGTTGTTAGTTGTATTAAGTTTAATCAACAATTCATCAATGCATATTGAATAATAAATTTAATTATTTTTATTCAGTAAAAAAATGTATACAAAATTTCCTAGGCCAATAGTTGAGAATGTTAAGATTAGTAAACCCTTACACCCGACCTATAATTACAATATTCAAGGCTTTCAACACACTTTTAATTTAATCGTGCTTAATGTTTACTTTTCAAGTGTTTTCTCAATCCATATTGTGTAGTTGAAGAGTACTCACACTGGTTGCAAGGATGCTTAGTATTATCATGTTTACTCTCAATGTGTTGTTTTAAATTACTTTTAGAAGTTGCTGCAAACTCGCATTGATCACAAGGATATTTAATGCCCATATGCATTGCTTCCTTGTGCAGTCTGAGATGAGTATTGTCTGGTGAAGTGTACTCACACTGATCACAGGGTACTCTTATTCCCTCGTGTTTAACCTTCTTGTGCTGTTTTAAAATGGTATAAAGTTTCCCAACATAAGGACACTGATCACAAAGAAACTCTTTTCTTTCGTGTGTACGTTTATGCGCACCCCAATTTCCTTTAGAGAATGTTGAATAGCTGCATTTATCACAAGAATACGAAATTGTCGTGTTGTGCATGTTAGCTTTGTGCAATTTTAAATTACCCCCATTAGATGCAACATGATCACATAAATCACAAGGACTGGCAAATCTTTTTAAACTTCTTTTCATCACTTTCAAATGGTGCATGTTCTTGTGCTTTCTGAGATTGTTTGCCATGTTCGCCACATAATCACATTGGTCACAGTGAAACTTAATTCCCTTGTGAACCCCATCAATGTGTTCCTTTAACTGACTAGGTTGGGACCCAGAATAATCACAATGCTTACAAGAAAATCTCTTTCCTTCGTGAACAGTTTGTTGATGTCTTCTAAGATTTGATAAAGCACCGAAAGAACTTTCACATTGATCGCAATAATATCGCAAACCCTTGTGTTTACTTCCTTTGTGTACTTTTAGATGAGACGCGTGGTTTGCAATATAATCACATTGATCACAGGGATATCTTACCCCATCATGTTTACTTTTCTTATGTTGTATCAGGGCCACCCTAGAGCCCTTGTACTCGCATTGATCGCATACAGACTTTACATTGGAATGCATAACCTCGGTGTGTCTTTTTAAAACCTCGGCTGTTGCTGAAAATTCACATTCAAAGCAGGGATTTATTTCACCGTGAACACGCTTCATGTGCTGCGTCAGATTCCTTTTTAGCTCACCAACATATTCACACTCGGTGCAAGGATATTCTTGTTTGGTGTTGAAAATTTTATCTTCCATTTTTAATTCATCGCCTAAAATATTTTTTTATCAATAAAAATGTAACGATTTGTCCCCAAAAAAATGAAATTGAGAATAAAGAATTTAAATAATTTAAAAAACATAATTACAATTCCGATTAAAAGGAGTGACCGGCTATGTAAGGTAGTTGAACTGAGGACGCAGTGTTGTGGAAAACTTCTTTAGGATTCATTTGAGACATATTAACTTTTTAAAGATCTTCTGATATGGGGGTGGATACGCTTTCAGAATTAGTTTTTTTTTTAAATTATTAATTAACGACGACATAAAATGTAAAAATATTCTACAAAAAGCTACAGACTACAGTAGAAGGGGCTTCTTTTTTTTTTAGTAAATTTTGGGTTTTCGGAAATTGCAGAATCCAATTTTTATAAATAATGAACTTAAAACCGAATCTACACACCCCTCTCCCTTTTTGCCCCCCTCAAGCTGTGATTTGAAACCTTGGGGGATAGTCTGTAGTTTAGGAACATTTTGAGAAAATAAAAATTAATCTTATCATCGAAAATAAGTAATCTTGTTCAATTATTAGTTTCTATTATCTCATTATTCTAGTTTCTCCTTATTCACAAAGATGTGCGCAGATTTTCTACAATTATTATTGAAAAGACGACATTTAAAGAATTTGAAGAAATCTGCGAATAAATTCAAAGAAAATTAGAAATTCAATATAATAATGAAAACGAAATAATCGATTTTAGCATTGATTTATTGACAAATTTCTTTTGTGAAATATGTTCCTAGCCATCTAATTAGATTACTGTATAATTTTTACTTTATTTTTCGTTGTCGTTATTTAANTGCCAACTGAACTATAGGATTTACAGATTTAAAAAGTGAAATATGTCTCAAATGAATCCTAAAGAAGTTTTCCACAACACTGCGTCCTCAGTTCAACTACCTTACATAGCCGGTCACTCCCTTTAATAATCTTTGTCTTTTTAACAAAAAGTGATGTGAATGAGTATACAACATTAATCTGAGACATTGAACAAAATTTAAAAAGAATCAATGAACTTGAGAATGATAAAAAATCTAAAACCGAAACAACAATTTCTAGACCTTTGGTCAACAAACTATATGTGTGACAACTAGCTAAGTTGGGACATTGATCACTTCTTTAAAATATATTAAAAATGAAATTCAAGTTATAGTTTTAACGTAAACCAATTGAAAAGATTTTTTGTTAAGTTGTGACCTGATATTCTAGTTTCTCCCTCCTCCTCCTCCTCCTCCTTTAACCCCAGCATTAGTAGATTTCTGGGTTCAATCAATTCTTCCATTTCTATTTTGATTTCTCCGCAATCATCTAAGTTATCGCAGGGGTGTATATTTTCTAGAAAAATTATTCCCCACCCCCTTTAAAACATTTTTTCCCACAGATGATGTTTTAAGGTTTTTTCACTGCACGGGGGAAAATAAGTGAATTTTAAGGTAAAAGTATCAAATAGAATGAAAAAACTTACCGTTTGATTTCCCATTTTTCATTCCCCCTCCCATCTCCAATTTACCAAAAAAAGATTCTACACTTAATTTTGATTCTTTAAAATATACACCCCTGAGTTATTATTCTCTGATATCTCCAGATTCTCCAGGTCATTGTTTGGCGAGTTAATTCCTTCTTCATTGATTTCCTCATCATCTGCCATAGTTTCAAGATTATCTCCTAAACATTTTGTATTTAAAGGGTTGCAAATAAATAGTTTTGGGCGATAGCCTTTCAGGAATTTAAGAAGATATTAAAAACAGTTGCAAAACTTGATTTCATCGTTATATAACCTGGAGGTCATGGTACTTTGTCTGTAGTTTGATTGGCAAAAAAAAAATCTATACATTTGGCATGTCTGTAATTATATCAAAATAATTGTCAAAACGAGTAAACCGATCAAGCCCAATTTTTTGTAGTAACTAACATCAACCCTAGTAAGGTTTGGCCGGTTGAAAGTTAAACATTTTCTATATTTTTTAACAAAATGTTAAGTATAAAAAAATTTAGAAATCGACAATTAAAAACAGACAAAATCATGAAAATTCTTTTGTTTACATTTTTAATAGTATACACGAGGAACTGGTTGCGAGTCTAGCATTATGCACGTCTTCAACAAACCAAATGATAACAAATTGATGAATCCGTTCCTTCCGAGCATCAAATCTACCCCATTATATAATATACTGGGCCACAAGTTTAATAATTTTTCATTAATATATATTAATCCTATTTATCTGCAGTTACCCCAGCCAAAAAAAAACTAACCCTTCCCCCCCCCCAAAAAAAAAAACGCCTTTTTAAACGTTTTAATCAAAAATGACCTTGGACAAATTTTAGAATGTAACCCATTTCATCTTTAAGCCAGGAGACTCCCAGTGTATACACTGTGTTAATGGAGTCAATATGTTGCTGGGCAGCATGGATCACATCATCAAACCCCTTCTGCTCCTCTCCTTCCTTCTGTATCATCAGGTTGATTTGTTGGATTAGGAGTAGGTTATCTTCCATTCCATTCTTTAGATTGAGAATATCAATCATTATATGCTTTAATATTCGTTTATCATCAGTAACAGCTTCTATGCTCTGATTACATAATAGATACTTAGGTATTATTTTTATTTTTAAAACCCTGTAAAATCTTTTTTTTAAGTCGTAATTACTCAATTCAGTTGGTGCTTAATGCGTGGTGAACCCATCAATGTTTGCTTGCTTGGAAGTGTCAAAGAACTGTAATGCAAGTTTAATTATACTTATTGTAAAACAATTTGGCCGACTTAACCAAATACCAATCATTTTTTTTCAATTCCTTAAATTCAATATCTTTGTTTCCTGAATATCTTCTAAAATTTTAAACCGCTCAGAAAAAACATCCAAATTCATTTTGTTCTGAAAATAAATCATGATTTTATTAAAACTGCAACCTCTAGTCTACCTTAATTAAGAATAGGATTTCAAAAAACATATCAGAAAAAGTAATGGTTTGGAAATATTCTACAGACCTTCCATGCATTTTTTGCATAAATTAATTTTCCCACATTTTTCAACCCGTTTGGAGTGAGAAAATGATTTGAATTCTAATTCTAATTATAATTCAAGTGTGCTCTGATGAAATGATCATGGTAAACATTTTTAATAACAAGGGATTTTACTAAAAAAAACTCTCTAATTTTTAATTCTCTATATAAATTAACGCTTATAGAGAGAAAACTTCAAGCAAGAGGAGATGAAAGATAATATCTCCGAAAATATTCTCTTGGTATTTCTATTTTTTAAGTTTCTTGCAATAAAATATTTTGAGGAATATGTCGTATATTTAAATAGCCTAGAATTTAAAAAAAAAGAGTTGAGTTGAAAATTTCATATGAATGGTTTTACACCATGCTTCTTTTTAATGTGTTTTTTTAGGAGATATTTTGTTGAGGCTAAATATCCACATTCCTCACATGGATATTTAGTATCATCGTGTTTACAATCTTTATGCTGTTTCAAGTTAGTGGTTGTGGACGCTGCAAACCCACATATATCACAATGATACTTTACACCCATATGAACAGACTCTGTGTGTGATCTCAAATGTGTCAAAGTTTGTCCATGATAATTGCATAAATGACATGGATAGTTTAATTTGTCGTGATGAACTTGAATGTGTACTTTTAGATTTGCTGGTTTACCAATATAGGGGCATTGATCACATATGACTAAAGCACTCTTGTGTCCGTTTTTATGCGCCCACCAATTCGCCTTGTTATAAGTGGAATAGTCACATTCATCACATGCATAGTTAGTTGATTTATCGTGTTTGTTTTTAATATGTGCGGTCAAAACATTTTTGGTTGATCCCACGTAATTACATTGATCACAATAAAATGCTTTTAAATTGTCTTTAGAAGATTCAATGTTAGCACCGGTGTCATGGGATCCATCAGTATGCATTTTCTTCTTATGGGATCTAAGGTGATCAGCCCTTCCTGCCACAAAATCACATTTATCACAATTATATTGTCGACCCAAATGAACACTATCATTGTGTTCCTTTAGAGTATTTTTATTCCTTGCAGAATAATCACACTGACTACAAGAATATATTTCTTTTTGATGTACATTCTGCACATGTCTACTCAGATTAGGTTTTATATGAAAAGCTTTTTCACAGAGATTACAAGGAAACCCACGGCCATCATGCTTTTCCTTAATGTGTGTTTTTAACACGTCGTTCTGTGGATGTTGAAAGTCACATACTAAACAGGAGAAAAGGTATCCATCATGTTTTCTTCTTTTGTGTTCGTTCACTCCCTTTAACGAGCCGACAAAGTCACATAAATCACAAGTGCTTCCTTCAGTGTGAAACCTTTTAATGTGATGTTTCAAGTTTATTTTAGAACTTGCCACAAATGAACATTGCTCACAAGAATATTGAATTGCCAATCCGTTTTCGCTTTTTCTAGATTTTCCCCGTTGTTTCTTTAAATTTTCATCAAATACTTCAAAATTATCCAGCTCGTCCTTGCACAACTTATCTGAAAAAAAACCATTAATAACATGATAAACAAACATCTAGAAACAAGAATACAATTGCTAGGGTTTTCAGGCATTAAAATAAATAAGGAACCATTGATTAGGTGAAGATATCAAGAAATAATCAAAATGGATTAAAGTTTGATCTGTTATCTATTCACAAATATAGCGTTTAAATGTTGCTCTTTTAGTGGCAAATTTTGCAGTCATTGTGAAATTCAATTTTTAGAGAATTTTTCTGTTAAAATTTGTGCATTTTTAAAATTCATAAATTTCGACATTTTTTTTGCAGGGCCAAAATTATAAAGTTTAACAGTCCAGAAACCTTATCTGTGTTCATTAGAGATGTTCCCGAAAATGTTGGTCCATATCAGTTCAGGCAATTTGATTTTTATTGGATAAAATCTGTGTCCAGCCTTGAAATGGTATCAAATAGTTACCTGAAATTCTATTTTTTCTTTCCGACTCCTCTTTTATTCCAAGAGCAAGAATACTTCTTGGATCTATAAACTCATCCATATCCATTTTGATATCATCATTTTCTTCAACATTCTCTTTTTCACGGTTTTCTAAACTGACCGAGGTTTCTAGTATCTCAGGATCCTCTCTGTTTTTCTCCGGGGGTTTCAGGTTTCTTATAAACAAGTTCTCATTGAGTTCAATGTTTTTCATCATCTCCACTTTCTCTATGTTCTCGATGTTATGAATGCTATCCATATTCTCTATGTTATCCATGTTATCCATTTTCCCCATGCTCCCCAGATTACCATCCTCTATGCTGCTCTCTGTTTGTGTTTGTTGAAAAGAATGATCTAGAAATATTTAGTCAGACAAAATTCATAATTGGCAGTAAACTAAAAAGTTAGATAAAACATCAAGTATAAGATGGAAAACCTAAATAATTGCTAACGCATTAGTAAACTTAGAATTATCCCCAAGATGTATTTGATGTAGAACTTTTTCTTATTATGTTATGGCTTATTTATTTCAGCTAGTATTTTTATATTTTTTTTTATTTCTTTTAATCAAACAACTTTATTTTATGCCTGTTTCAAACTCTTATTATATTACAAGTGTTACTGTTAGTATGAAATATGAAGTATGAAATTGTTGCTCACCCTTTGTAGAGCTTAAAGAAAAATCAGTATTATCTTTTAGCCAGGAAACCCCAAGTGTATAGATTGAATTGATAGAGTTAATATGTTGCTGGGCAGCATGGATCACGTCATCTAACCCCTTATGCTCCTCTCCCTCCTTCTGTATCATCAGGTTGATTTGTTGAATTATGAGTAGGTTATCTTCCATTCCATTCCTTAGATTGAGAATATCAATCATTATATGCTTTAATACTCGTTTATCATCAGTCACAGCTTCTATACTCTAATTTATAGAAAAATAATAACACGGGTATAAAAACTTTAAATTTTTAGTTTTAATTATACAATATTTTAGAAAATGGGCGTTGATAAGAAAATGTAAATAAATCGTTGCATAATATTTGCTTAAATGTTTCAATTAATACTTGGGTTTAAAACGTGTAACGTAACACAATATTTTTTTTCTCGCAAAAATTACATTTAAAATCCATGTGTAGCATTATCTCAGCAAATTATCCAATATGCAATCATTAAAAGAATTTCAAAACAGTTCCATCTTATTCATGTTATTAATTATAATCCTCTATTTAAGGATAACCAGGGTAAAAAATTTAAATGTCTTAAAATTATTATTTTCAAGTTCCTGAATGTTTTTTATAATCTTCTCCCTTTCTAAACCCGATTTTGACATTTTTCCCTGAAAATAAAATTTAACTTTTTTTATACTTTAACAGTTAAGAAGGCTTAATATGGTTTAACATGGATGAAACATGGATGAAACATGGATGAAACATGACAAAATAATTAATTCTCTGACAATATTTCTGCTTAAACCCTTTGGTTTTATTCTTAAACTACTGGCACATTATTAGCATTTACTGGGACACCGTGCTTCTTTTTAATATGTTTTCTGAGGAGATATTTTGTGGAGGCTAAATATCCACATTCCTCACATGGATATTTAGTATCATCGTGTTTACAATCTTTGTGCTGTTTCAAGTTAGTGGTTGTAGACGCTGCAAACCCACATATATCACAATGATACTTTACACCCATATGAACAGACTCTGTGTGTGATCTCAAATGTGTCAAAGTTTGTCCAAGATAATTGCATAAATGACATGGATAATTAAATTTGTCGTGATGAACTTGAATGTGTACTTTTAGATTTGCTGGTTTACCGACATAGGGGCATTGGTCACATAGAACCAGAGCACGCTTGTGTCTATTCTTATGCGCCCACCAATTGGCTTGTTTAAATGTTGAATATTCACATTTATCACAAGAATATTTTGTTAATTTATCATCTGTGCTGTGAGTTTTCTTCTTATGTGTTCTAAGGTGATCAGCCTTTTCTGCCACAAAATCACATTTATCACAATTATATTGTCGACCCAAATGAACACTATCAATGTGGTCCTTCAGAGTATTTTTAGTTCTTGCAAAGTAATCACACTGACTACAAGAATATATTTCTTTTTGATGTACGTTCTGCACATGTCTACTCAGATTAGGTTTTATATGAAAAGCTTTTTCACAGAGATTACAAGGAAACCCACGTCCATCATGCTTTTCCTTAATGTGTGTTTTTAACACGTCGTTTTGTGTATGTTGAAAGTCACATACTAAACAGGAGAATTGGTGTCCATCATGTTTTCTAATTTTATGAACATTAACTCCCTTTACTGAGCCGACAAAGTCACATAAATCACAAGCACTATATTCAGTGTGCACCGTTAGAACGTGGTGTTTTAAGTTAGATTTAGAACTTGCCACAAATGAGCATTGATCACAAGGAGACTGTATCAACGATCCCCTCTTAATCTTTCCAGATTTGGTAAGTTGTCCAACAAATTCTCCGGAATCAGAAGAGCACTCATCGTACCATGTGTCGCTTACTTCAACCTTGCACAATATATCTAGAAAACATAAAAAATATTTAATTCATTAGGAAAAGACGACTGTCAACATTTAATGGGGCAAAAGAAGACCTACTTATACAACTCATATAACTCCCTGATAATCAAGGAGCGCTGTCAATGTAAAGACGTTGACAGGATGTATCACTTGACGTTTAGTCATAATGACTTCGTTTTTAGGTCGCCAGGATTTACTGTTGCGTGAAAATACCACTTACGACGTTAACCAAAAAGATTTACAAGATTTTCATGTGACCCTCCATTTCCTTGGGTAATTAAGATAAATTGGCGAATTTGGAGTCAATTATGATCCAACCCAGGAATGGTATCAACTATCAAGATTCTCTAAAGAACTTTAATTACCTGAAACTTGTTTTTTTCTCTCCGAATCCTCTTTGATCTCAAGAGCAAGCATACTTCTTGGATCTATGACCTCATCCATATCCATTTTCGTTTCATCATTTTTATCAGTATTCTCATTCTCTTGATTCTCTATGCTCTCCTCTGGATTCTTTATGTTCTCCTCTGGATTCTTTATGTTCTCCTCTGGATTCTCAATGTTATCTGGATTCTCTATGTTATTTGGATTTTCAATACTCTCCAGGCTCACGTGATTACTTTCTTCTCTTGTACTCTCTGTTTGTGTTAATTGAAGAGAATCGTCTAAAAATATTTACCAATCTTTGTTTTTAAACTTTGTGACAGAAACAATCTGAAGAACTGACGAGGGTCAACCCAGAACGAAATATATTTTTAATAAATGTGGAACTAACATCTACTTTTTTATTCTGCAGAGGTTTGGTCCATCACTATCACCGAATTTTAAATTTACCAATCTTAATTGAAAGTAAACTAAAAAAGTTGAACGAAACCACAAATACAAAATCAAATGAGTTTCAACGAATGAGCAAATGCTTAACAGAATTATCTGGTTGCTATATTGTCAATCTACAATATATATATTTTATATATTTGGCTTGTCTGTTCGTTTGTCTGCCTGTGTCCAATACAGATCGAAACGGCTGAACTAATAGGGCCCAAATTTATATGGCAACTCACATGACCCCAGGTAAGGTTTATTAAAGATGACAAATTTTGCCCAGCAAAAATGTATTTATTATTTTTGAAAATGTACCAATTTGGACAGAAAAAATCACAAAAATTTGAGACGATAAAAATGGATACTTTTATTTTCAGATTTTGAATATTTTAAGCTTAGTCGAGCATTAAGTTATCAATAGTTACTGAACCCACTTTTCTCAAATACAAAAACTTTAATGGTTTAAAATATAAAATAATGGCTTACCCCTTCTAAAGTTTACGGCATAATCAGTATCATCTTTTAGCCAGGAAACCCCAAGTGTATAGATTGAATTGATGGAGTCAATATGTTGCTGGGCAGCATGGATCACGTCATCTAACCCCTTCTGCTCCTCTCCTTCCTTCTGTATCATCAGGTTGATTTGTTGGATTAGGAGTAGGTTATCTTCCATTCCTTGTTTTAGGTTAAGAATATCAATCATTATATGCTTCAATATTTGCTTATCATCAGTCACAACTTTTATACTCTTAATTTGAAAATAATAATAATTTTTAATGTTTACATTAATATTTGAGAAATGGGGTTTGATATGAGGATCACAAGCAAGCCCTATTTTCCGATCGACGCCAGTTAAGACCCATGCAATTAGATGCTTAAAGGGAGTGTTCGCGAAAAATGAAAGGGGGTATAGGCTTGATGCGATAAAAAAGCTACTAATCTTACTTCTATCTGTTGCGTCTATAAGGAGAAACACGGAAACGACTCAACACGGAAATGCCTCAAAAAAACAGAATCATAAAACTAATTTAATGTCGTCTTCTAACATTAAAAAGATTTAACAATTATTTTACCATTAATTTAGGGTAAGTTAGGTTGCGCCGCAGGCTACAAAGGGGGCCGAGCGCTGCGGCTAGGATGGCTATTAGGGGGCCGAGCGCTGAGACTAGGACAGGCTAGGGGGCCGTGCGCTACGGCTAGAACAGGCTAGGAGACCGAGCGCTGCGGCCATGGCTGTGAAAATCAGTCTTTTTAATTTTAAGTTGAGAGAAGACGACATTAAATTAGTTTTATGATTCTGTTTTTTTGAGGCATTTCCGTGTTGAGTCGTTTCCGTGTTGATGCGTTTCCATGTCACCAAGTCGACTCAAATGATTAGAACATTTTCTTATTACTATCACTAAACAAAAGCCCTCGTACGCTCCTGAATTTACTATTCGTGGTTTATAAAGCATTTTTTCTGAACATGAAAACTTCGAATATATTTCTTGGTTTAACATGAATGTTTCATTATTGATATATTTTGTGATTGGTTATATTTTACTCTAGATATACTTTTTAAGTATCACTATTCATTGTACTGAAAAAAAGACAAGAAAAATACCTTTAAAGGATTGTCAATAAAAATGGAAGTGTTAAAAACCTAAAAACGCAATTAGTATAAAAGCAATAAGCATTAGTATGTTCAACCTTCTATAAAGCAAAAAAAAAGCCTATTAATATATATATTTGTTTTATTATTTTCAAATTCCTGGGTGTCTTTCAGAAGTTTCTGTCTTTCCGACATTTTATTCTGAAAATAAAATTTAACACTTTAATAAATATAAAAATTTAAAACCACGGAAATGCCTCAAAAAACGGACTCTTAACACTAATTTAATGTCGTCTTCGCTCATTTTCAAACAATTTAATTTTTAAAAAATAATTTAAAGCATTAAATTAGGATAGGTTAGGTTACGCCGCCGGCTAAGGAGGGGGCCGAGTGCTGCGGCTAGGACGGTCTAGGGGGCCGAGCCTTTCGACTAGGACAGGCTAGGGGGGCCGTGCGCTGCGTGTAGGACATGCTAGAGGGCCGAGCGCTGGGGCCATGGCTTTGAATATCGTTAGAATATAGTATTATCAATTTTAAGTTAAGAGATGACGGCATTAAATTAGTTTCATGAGTCCGTTTTTTTTGAGGCATTTCCGTGGTGAGGCGTTTCCATAGCACCATCTTCACTGTTAGATTTCTGCGCTTAATCTTTGACTGATGGCGTATTTTTAGTATTTACTGGGCAACTGTGCTTCTTTTTTATGTGTTTTCTCAGGAGATATTTTGTCGAGGCTAAATATCCACATTTATCACAGGGATATTTAGTATCATCGTGTTTACAATCTTTGTGCTGTTTCAAGTTAGTGGTTGTAGACGCTGCAAACCCACATATATCACAAAAGTATTTGATTCCCATATGAACAGACTCTGTGTGCAGTCTCAAATGTGTTTCTGATTGTCCTGAATAACTGCATAAATTACAGGGAAAATTAACTTTATCATGATGAACTTGCACATGAACTTTGAGAGAAATGGGTTTCCCAACGTAGGGGCATTGATCACAAAGCACCATAGCGCTGTTATGCCGATTCTTGTGCGCTGTCCAATTAAGCTTGTTAAACGTTGAGTATTTACACTTATCACAGGAGTATTTAGTCGATTTATCGTGTTTGTTCTTTATATGTGCTTTAAAAACATTGAAACTAGACGCTACATAATCACACTGATCACACATAAATGATCTTAGTTTATCCCCATCTTCTTCTGTCACATGCCTGCTTTTATGATTTCTTAGCTGTGAAGGTTTACTTGCGACATAATCACATTTATCACAATTATAAAGTCGACCTAAATGAACACTATCATTGTGTTCCTTTAAAGAACTGCTGGACTTGGCTGAGTACTCACATTTATCACATGTATAAATCTCTCTCTTATGCACATTCCGCACATGCCGGTCAAGATTTGCTCTGATATGAAAACCTTTGCTGCAAAGATTACAGGCAAACCCACGACCATCATGTTTTTCTTTGATGTGATTTTTTAAGACGTCATTGCTCAGATCTTTAAAATCACAAGCTCTACAGTAATAATAGTATCCTTCGTGTTTCCTTCTCTTATGTTCTCTGAGACCTGTCGTTGAACCAACAAAATCACAGAGATCACATGTCATTCCTTCAGAGTGTGTTCTTCGCAAGTGAACTGTCAAATCAGTTTTAGAATAAGCTACATACGAACATTGATCACAAGGAGATTTAATTGCAAGGGGGTAAATATTTTTCACTACGTTTGATTTCCCTCCTCGTTTTCTTCCTTCCACCCTGCTTGCCAGATGTCGTCTTCTGTCTTCAAAGTCCTGGAGAAACGACTCAGTCTTACATAATTCATCTAAACATGATAATGACAATGTGTAAAATATATATCATTAAGTGTCTACTGTCCAATAGTTATGACTAGCTGAATTGAGAACTTTTGTTTTTCTTAACCCAGGATCAAATAATTACAGACAATTCACAAACACCCGTGAAATTATTTTAATTTTTTTATTCAAAGATTCATCCTTTTTGATACTCTTAACTCAAAAACTTATTTTTAAGGAAAAGAACCATGAAAAAAACATTGGGAAAAAAAGGTTAATAAAAGAGGGGGAGGGGAATGATTTTTCTAGAAAATATACACCCTTGAACAGTTATCAATATAATGTACAGTGCATTCATACGGATTAAATGATTTCCTCTTTGAAATCTAGAAATAAAGCAGTTTTCTTTCAAATTTTAAAGTTTTCGTGCATTGAAAATTGAGATCAAGCATTTTCACAATACATAAATGTAGGTACCGATATATAATTTCTTTGGTTAAACTCTAAACTGAGTCATTTTTCTTCAAGAATTGGTCAAAAAAATATTTTATATCGTTTTCATGGATTTTTCTAAACTAAAATAACTAAGTAAAAAATAAGACAGGAACAACTCAGTTATAAAATTGAGTTTTTTAACTCTCAAAAAATCCTCAAAAATAATTACCTTTTTTGATGCAGCTTTCAGTGTTTTCCACTTCACAGTCTTCCATTTCGACCTATAAATTAAAATTATTCTTATTTTTTATCTTAATGCAAAAAAAAATTAAAAAAAATGAAAATGTGGAATATTTCAGATCAAAATTTAAAATTTTCAAAAAGAAACTACGCTTAAATTGATGTTTAGAGACTAAAACAAAACAAAAAAGTGATCAAAAAGGTTTGAAAAAAAAACATTTATTCCAAACTTCAACCTTTATATCCTCGCATTCTTCTATATCAACCTTTCCATTGTCCAAGTTTCTTATCTCTCTTAGATTCTCAATGTTCTCCATCTTCTCCAGGTTTTCAATCTCCTTGTTCTCTTTTTTCCCCATGATCTCCACGTTCTCCATATTTTCACGGATTTCCAAATAATTTTCCTCTTTGCTATTCAAGCTCTCACATATTTCAATGTTCTTGGATTTCTCTGTCCCCTCCATACTGTGTTTGGTGACCATTATGTTCTCCATGTTTATTTTATTCTGAACATTCTTCAAGTTTATTTTGTTCTTTATGCTCTGCATGTTCTTAATCTGATTGATGTAGTCCCTGTCTTGTATCTCCGTATTTATCTCTTCTAAATAATGTTCTTGATCACAATCTCTGGAACCATCTACGTGCAAATGTAACTTTAGAAATTGATTTCAAGTGTCCATTAAAAAGGGGAAATCACTTTTTATGAAATTTTAACGGTTTCGTATTGGCATTTGCAAAAAAAAATCCCAAAAGCCCCTTTTTATCTCTTTTGTTATTATGACTTTCATTAAACAAATGAGAAATACTTCAGTGATTTTAATGTTTCGATTCAGCAAAACAAAAAATTGTAGGAAAACATTAAATTTAGTATATTCTAGAAAATATAAACTTCTGAGGTATTTACCTTCAATAAATTTAAGAGCGAATTCAGTTTCATCTTTAAGCCATGATACTCCCAGTGTATACACTGTGTTAATGGAGTCAATATGTTGCTGGGCAGCATGGATCACATCATCAAACCCCTTCTGCTCCTCTCCTTCCTTCTGTATCATCAGGTTGATTTGTTGGATTAGGAGTAGGTTATCTTCCATTCCATTCCTCAGGTTGAGAATATCAATCATTATATGCTTTAATATTCGTTTATCATCAGTTACAGCTTCTATACTCTAATAAAGCTAGGAATAAATGCGCTAAAAGAACCATTACAAAAATGTCTATTTTAGAATTTGGAAAGCATGATTATGAAAAATTTGACTCACTAAACTACAAAGTGGCTTGCGCTGGCCCACTTCTGCAGGCATAATGGGAGGAACTTATCAAAATCAAACACTTGTAAAGCTACATGATGAAACAACGATAATTGATCCAAAAAATTTTAAAAGTTATCGTTGTAAATCGGACATGCCACTCTTTTTAAATGCAGGGCCACTTACAGTTACGAAAACAGTTCCTAATTTAAGAAGTTAAATTGGAAAAAATAGAACAATCGCCAAAAAATAGAGGCAAAAAATGACCAAAAAAGCCAAACAAGATGTAACTTTATTTCATAAGCGTCTGAAATTGTCCCATGTATTCCTGTATATCGTTGAGCAAAAGTGACCTATAGGAACCACCAGATCTGTTCATTTTAAATTCTGAAATCAAAATTTATCATCTTGAATCAGCTCTTGAATACATTATTAATTATTTGAGATATGGAAAACATTTTAGCTATCGACTTCAAATTGATTTTTACTTTTTGTGTGCTTTCTTAATCCAAAGGCTGTCGATTCAATGTGTTCACATATGTTACAAGGATGCGTTCTCATGCTTGCTTTCTTTGTGTCCCTTTAGGTTACCCTCAGTTGAAGCTGAGAACGTGCAATGGTCACAGGGATATTTAAATCCTAAATGGACACTTTCTTTATGTAATCTAAGATGTGCTTTATCTGGTGCCGCATACTCACATAAATCACAGGGAAAACGCACACCTTCCTGTTTAACTTGTTTGTGCCTTTTTAGATCAGACCTAAGTTTCCAAATATAGGGACACTGATCACACAAATGTTGGCCTTCTTTGTCTCGTCTAATATTGTGGGGTTTTCATACTACTTTTATTGGATTCACCGACAAAGGGTCAAACGACCCAGGGTCAAACGACCCAGGGTCAAACGACCCAGGGTCAAACGACACAGGGTCAAACGACACAGGGTCAAACGACACAGGGTCAAACGACAAGGGGTCAAAAACGCGACAAAGGGTCAAACGACACAGGGTCAAACGACAAAGAGTAGTTTGACCCTGTGTCGTTTGACCCTGTGTCGTTTGACCCTTTGTCGTTTGACCCTGGGTCGTTTGACCCTTTGTCGGTGAATCTTTTATTTTAGGTCACATGAATACACTTGTCACAGTAATATAAGGTGCTTTCGTTATGTTTAAAATCTCTATGTAATTTTAAATTACCCTTCGTAATCGCCATATGATCGCATTGATCACACATAAACGAACTGGAATTCTTGGACCTGGAATTCTTGGCGTTACTTTCACTGTGCACCCACACTAAGTGCGTCCTCAAATCACTCTTACAACTAAAGGATTTATCACGTTGAGAGCAGTTAAATCGAACCCCTTCGCATCTTCGTTGAAAATGTCATTTCTAATTACTAGGGCCGTGTCGCTTTGTGAAATTCTGGCTCTCAATGTGTGTGTTTAAAACATATTCATCTCCCTCCACATAATCACATTTATCACAGGGATATCTATGTCGAGCATGCTGTTTATTCTTGTGCTTCCTCAGATGCAATTTGCTTGTTCCAACATTATCGCATTTATTGCAATGATGCAAAACATTGTTGTGAAGATCGACTATGTGTTGCTTTAAATCTCTATAATAGCGTGTTGTAAAGTCGCACTGATCACATGGAAATACAAGAATTGTTTTGCATTCAAGCTTCTCAGACGAACCATTAACATAAAATAAATTTGTTATTGAAAAATAAGCTGTAAATGTTAATGCTTTACAGCAAACAACACTAGACGATTGAAATAAAGTCAGCTGATTTCAAACTGGGCTGTAGTCTATTTGAACATTTTTCCATGTGAACAAATTTCAGGATTAGATGTACTTTTAATTGAAATGATAATACCCCCTTTCCCCCTCCCCTCCCTGCTAATTCGTAATAAGTAAAAATAATCATTAATTCCATTGATCTCTTCTAACAAGTGAACTTTATTACTCTTCAGAATTGGACCAATTCGATCATTAGTGAAATTGACTTATTCATAGTATTATAAGTAAAAGTTTGAACATTGTTGTTGTGAATCGATACCATCCATTAAATCTCTAGGTTTATTTTCAACAAAAAAAAACATTTTACCATCCAAAGCTTTCAGAACGAAATCGATGTCATCTTTAGGCCAGGATACTCCCAGTGTACACACTGTGTTAATAGCATCAATGTAGTGCTGGATACCAGTTATTGCATTCAATAAATCTGTACTAACGGACTTGTTATGTTTCACAATGTGATGGACTTTCTGTATTAGAAGTAGGTTATCTTCTATTCCATTCATCAGGTTGAGAATATCAATCATAAAATGCTTCAATATTCGTTTATCTTCAGTCACAGCTTCTATGCCTCTAATAAAACATGGAATAAATGCGCTATAAATATTGGAACTCGCTTATCTGACACAGAACAAAATGACGTAGTTGTTCTCTGATCTAATAGTTTTCCGACCTAATGTATAACATCTTAAAATAGGTTAGGTTAGCTGATTTTAAAAAACATTTCCCATATTTGAACATTTAAAGGGAGAAACAGACATGAGTGAGGTGGTTCGGATGAGAAAATGTGAAGAATGTGGTTCATATGAAGACATGGTATTCTTCCCCTGTTTAGTTTTACGCCTGTTAAAAAAGTTTTCAATGCCTGAATTGTGAGAAGATTATTGAAATGTGTAGAACAGTTCAAAAAAAATATGCATGGGTAATTTATTATCAAGTCCGCCACAACCATGGAAATCTATGTCATGGATTGTTTTAAATTTTTGAACACAGCTAGCATATTATGAGAATACATTAATTACAAAGTTTCAGACTCCTGTGAACTCTGGTTATTAAGTTATCGCATCCCAGAGTTCCGGCCAATTTTCGGCCTGACCTCGCATGCTTTAATTTGCAAGAATATTTTTTTCAATTAAGATATAAAGCTACTTTAAAGTACTATTTTTACTTATTACTGAAAGAAAAAAATGTATTATTTGATTTTTTTCTTCTCTTGCATTCATAATGTATATTGCATATGGTCCGAAATTTTAATCATCTTTTTAACCTCAAGTTTTTAAATGAATCCTTCCTCCAATTTTCCCAAAACCTTTTTTTAGATATCCATGTTGTTAGAACTAGAGCTTTTGAACCATAATTTCAGTACATTTTTCAAAAATGTTCTATCTTTCTTGTTAGAAACAAAGTCTTCACCAAACAAAGTATGCTAAAACTAAGGTTAAAAAGCTCTGAAGTTTAAGAGTTTAGCTGACCAAGTTTAAACATTTCGGCCAGAAATGGTAAAATAAGACCCTAAAATTGTCAAAATTTGTGAAATTGCAGGAACATTGCTTCTAAATTCTAGATGCTAAAATTTTGAATTTGAGCGTTAAAAAATATTTCATATTTTCCTGAATATCATAGAGCTTAAAGGAACCAATAGATCTATTCATTTTAAATTCTGAAACAAAAATAAATAATCTGTTTTAGTTTTTTAATGTATTATGAATTGTTTAAGGATTTGTCCAAAAAGTTAGTTAGAAGTGAGAAAGCGATGCGTAGATTTTTGCAACATAAACAAGCAAAAAATGGCATTTACTTATTGGAGATAGAGGTTTAAAAGAAACAAGTTGAAAAGCATTTAATAAATGCCTCCTTCTTTTTTTTGACAATCCATTCAAACTTCTTTTTGCTTTTCTAATAATGACATCATGAATCTACGTAAATGCAAATTTATAACAATATAAAAAATATTGAGCTAAAAGTGAAAGTTAAAAATCGTTCAATTTGTAAAAATATCAGTTTGTTGAAATAGATGTAACGGGATCCTGGAAAACATTTTATTTATATATATAAGTTAAACCCACTTTTAATTCTGTTAAATGAAAAGGAAAAAATGCATTTATATCGAAGATTTTTTTCTGTGGATCTTACTAATCTGTTAAACGGATTTTCTTTTTGAGAAATTTGCACAATCAATCCTTTAAAATCACAAAAAAATATTCATTTCGTATCAAAAATAAAAATAAATAATAAAAAGCGTTAAGCTGAATATTTGGACATAAAAATGTTGTAATTTGATCTCATAGGAATTGAGTCTTTGCCAGAAACTCTTTGCAGCCCAATGTCGTCGCGGCCTTTTGTTTGATCAAAAATCTTAATTAGAAGTATCGAAGGTTGCAAAGATATAGGGAATAAAAACTTTAAGCTAGTGGCTCAATTTCTTCATAAACGTTTTGAATAGCATGCATGAAAAAAAAATACAAATCCACTAAATAACACATCTACAGCCCAAAAATGGTTCGAATATTTTTTTAAGTAAAACTTTGATTGTTTAACCAGGGTTTTGTAGCAAAATGTTATGGATATAATCATGTTTACTTTTAGTGTGCTTTCTTAATCCATAGGTTGTTGATGCAATGTGTTCACATATGTTACAAGGATACTTTCTCAAGTCGTGCTTGCTTTCTTTGTGCTGCTTAAGATTAGCCTTAGTTGATGCTGAAAACGTGCACTGATCACAAGGATACTTAATTCCTAAATGCACACTTTCCTTATGAACTCTAAGATGTGCTTTATCTTGTGCAGCATACTCACATAAATCACAGGGAAAACGCACACCTTCGTGTTTAATTTGTTTGTGCTTTTTTAGATCAGACTTAACTTTCCCAATATAGGGACACTGATCACACAAATGTTGACCTTCTTCGTGTCTCATTTTGTGCGTTTTCATATTACTTTTAGTATGGGTCACATGACTACACTGATCACAGGAATATATGTTGCTTTTGTTATGTTTATTTTCTATATGTACTTTTAAATTACCCTTCGTAGACGCCATATGGTCGCATTGATCACACATAAAAGACATCGATCTTTCATGTTTACTTTCAATGTGCATTCTCAAATTTGATTTATTTCCCGCAATATATTGACATTTGTCACAGGGATAGACACATCCAGAATGTTTCCCGTTAGGTAAATCCGGCTCATCATGCTTCAAAATTCTGTGTATTCTTAAGGATCTAGAGTGAGATGCTACATACTCACATCTTTCACATGAATATTGAATTCCTTTATGTACCGCGTCCACATGAAGTTTTAATTGACTCTGATGGGAAGCAGAATATTCGCATTCATCACAAGGATACTTTTGTCCTTCGTGGATATTTCTTATGTGTCTTTTTAGATTACCCTCTGCACTAAAAGAACTTTCACATTGATCACAGTAGTATCGAACCCCTTCGTGTCTTCGTTGAATATGTTCCTTCAAATGATTAAGACGAGTCGCTTTATAATCACAAATATCACAAGAAAATCTGACGCCTTCGTGTTTAACTTTTTTGTGAAGGTTTACTTGCGCCTTAGATCCCGTATACTCACATTGATCACACAGTGTTTTTATATCAGAATGCCTGCACTCAATGTGGCCGTTTAAAACGTGTCTAGTTCCTGCCACATAATCACATTTATCACAGGGAAATCTATGTCCAGCATGCTGTCTATTCTTGTGCTTTCTCAGATGCAACTTGCATGTTCCAACATAATCGCATTTATCGCAATAATGCAAAACATCACTGTGAAGATCGACCATGTGTTGCTTTAGATCTTTTGAATTGCTAGTTCGGAAGTCGCACTGATCACAAGGATATTCAAGAATTGTTTTGCATTCCAGATTTTCAGACGAACCATCAACATCTGAAATTATCAAATGTATTTGACAAGTGAAGAATTTCGGCAACTCTAAAAAGTTTCGTAAAATAAACATTTGTTTTCCAAACTGCCGGACGGGAGAGTCACCAAAAGAAGAAAATGAAGAATGAAGAAGGAAAAAAATAGATGACAATAATCAAAATTTTTATTTTTGTATGATCTGTGCCCAATAATTGAAAACAAAATTTAAAAAGAAATAAATGTTTTTAAAAAACTAAACTGTATTTTTATCAGAAAAGAGCCACTTTGAATAAATGTTCAAGGGGGTTTGCCTCTTTTTAGGGTTCTAACCCTTCTTAGTCAAGTTTCTTTATATCAAGCATTGAGATTTAATTCTTTAAAACATTCTAAAAATCCCCCCCCCCCCTCTCAACACTTTTAAAAATGAAGGAAAGGGTATGGGAGGTATGGTGGGAGGTGTAAAATCTAGCTTTCTTAAGAACAGGGCGATTTTAGCAACCCTTTGATTGAATTGAGATTTGAACAGAAATAACACGCAGATGTCAACGAATATTTTATTTATTCTAGTCAGATCTGGTTTTATCTAAAATAATACAATTTAGAGAAAATTATTTGAAATAACTCAAATTAAATAGAAACTTTAAAGAAATATACACACTTTTACTGCAATATCTCGGGGTTCTTAGACCAAAGTCCTCTACAAAAATCCGTGGACTTCTAAACTCCTCTTTTGGGACAATATCCGTTGACTTCTAAACTCCTCTTTTAGGGACCATTTCCGTGGACTTCCTGAACTCCTCTTTTGGGACCATATCCGTGGACTTCTAAACTCCTCTCTTGGGACCATATCCGTGGACTTCTAAACTCCTCTTTAGGACAATATCCGTGGACTTAACTCCTCTTTAGGACCATATCCGTGGACTTCTAAACTCCTCTTTAGGACCATATCCTAGAACCGTGTTAGTTTTTGTACCATGGTTTCTTGTGATTCTTGTAGTTTCAATTATTTGTGAGAGTATAGTTGTATAGTGATGTACAGGACAGTGTACAATTTGAGGAATAACAGGCTACAAGAGTACAACATGTGAACGCTAAATCCATTTCCTAAAAATTCAATCATAGTAAAGCTAAGTGAATCCCAATCAAAGAAATCCAAGCTCTGTTAGTAAGAATTTTTACACTTGAGGCAGGAATTAATGAATAGGGAGAAATAGCTAAACTACCCAGGTGTAATTCAACCACCTCTCTTGTGCACCGGTTCAAGAAGAAGAGAGCTTGAACCTCGTGTACGCGGTTCAACCATGTCTTGCTAGTCATTAAATCTAGTCCCAGGGCACTCTTTACCTTTCATTTCTTCATTCGATTCTTTTTTTAAATCTTGATTAAGTTGCTTCACAGTGTTCTCCAGTTCGTCCATATCTATCTTTACATCCTCACAGGTCTCCATATCACCATCAAACCCTTCCTTGCATTCATCATAATTATCCCCATCCTCAATAGTTAGAACATTGGACTCATCTTCTAAAAAAAATAAATGAGAAAATCAATCAATCAATTTGAAACTCAAAAATCTTCGATTAAGTTAATTTGGGAAATGCTTATTTTACTATTTAAAGGGACTGTTAGTTTCATTTCAAAGGGTTGCCGAAATTGATCACAACATTCCACAATAGCCATATGTTTCAAAATATTATAATGTGCTTGTATTTTAATAGTAACTATTACTACTATCTCTAAATACTTTTTAAAAACCTCCAGTCGCTGATTTACCAGAAAAAGTTTCCCGGATTACTAAAATTATGTCATGAAATAAAATTAGTTCTATGAAGTTAGAAAGTTGTTGTTCTTTAGCGCTACAATCCATTAAATATCTTGGTTTAGTTTAAAGGGAGTGGCCGGCAACGCATGTTAGTTGAACTGAGAATGTAGTATTGTGGACAAATTTCATAGGTTCATTTTAAACATATAAAGCTTTTTAATAATGTATAATTACTGAGTTTGAGCGCAAAGCCGATGTACAAAATCATCAATTTGGGTGGTTACGTTTTGAGAATCGATTGTTTTAAAATTATTAAATAACGACGACGAAAAATGTATCAAAAATCTAAAGTAGACTAATTAGATGTTTAGGAACATCAATAGAAATTTGTCAATAAATCAATGTTAGAATCAATTATTTCTTTTTCGTCATTATATTGAATTTCTTATTCTTTATGAATTTGTTTGAAGATTTCTGCAAATTCTTCAAATGTCATCTTTTCAATAAAAATTCCAGAAAATCTACAGAAAATGTTTGTGAACAATGAGAGATTACAGAAACTAGTATCTGAATAAGATTACATATTTTCGATGATATAAGGCTTAATTTTTATTTTCTCAACCTGTTTCTAAACAGTTTGAAAGTCGACTTTGCGCTCAAACTCAGAAATTATACATTATTGAAATGTTTTATGTCTCAAATGATTCCTAATAAAATTCTCCACAATTCTACATTCTCAGTTCAACTACCATACATTGCCGGTCACTCCCTTTAAATAAAAACATGTTACCATCCAAAGTTTTCAGAACAAAACTGATGTCATCTTGAAGCCAGGATATTCCCAGCGTAAACACTGTGTTAATGGAGTCAATATGTTGCTGGGCAGCATGGATAACATCATCAAACCCCTTCTGCTCCTCTCCTTCCTTCTGTATCATCAGGTTGATTTGTTGGATTAGGAGTAGGTTATCTTCCATTCCATTCCTCAGGTTGAGAATATTAATCATTATATGTTTTAATACTCGTTTATCATCAGTCACAGCTTCTATGCTCTAATTAAACCATAGTATTAAAATGGGGTTTGCTTTATCAAAAGCTTGTTAAATCTTCATATAACCAATGAATAAAGAAAATTACACAAACATTTCCTAATTCATCTACAATACAATTATTTTGGCCCGCCGTGTTTTAAAGTTTTTGAAATTAAATTCTCTCTGTTTCTAGAAGGTTCTCTATGAAGCATATTTATAACCAAAACAACAGTATGATAAATATTTAATAGAAGTATACAAACAAAAAATGAGAAAAAACACTATTTAAACTAAAAAGCATAATATAAAGCTGATATACTTTATTACAATGCTATGATGAAATTGAGCGTGAATGATAAAAGTGCATAGGCACAGTGCTACGGCCACATGTCGAACTTTGACTATATATGCCTAAAAATTTATGATGGGGGGGGGGGGGTAGGTGCCGAAAATCGTACTCTTAGAAATTACCAAATTGTTTGTTCGGAGAGAGGCTCGAAGCCTAGCATAAAATATATGGCTCCCTGTAATTTTGTAAATATCTGATTTTGATCCTCTTCAAAACTTAAACTTTTTGTAACTTTAAAATTCATTTTATCTGAAAATATTGAATAAATTAAATTTAATTACATTAAAAATTCTAGAAATCAAAATGCTTAATATGTGAAAAATTAAGAAAAATTGGATTTTAGAAACCTCATGGAGCATTGTACTATACACAGTTTAAACAATACGTATTCTACTAAATTCATATTATTGTTTTTTCTACTTA
This sequence comes from Eurytemora carolleeae, assembly GCF_000591075.1. NCBI lineage: Eukaryota > Metazoa > Arthropoda > Copepoda > Calanoida > Temoridae > Eurytemora > Eurytemora carolleeae. The sequence continues at coordinate 79,913 of NW_019396747.1, forward strand.
AATTTGAAAATCATTTTTTTGCCAAGAAGAGAGAATTTACGAAAAGAAAGATTTATCGTTACGACCGGTAAAAACTATAAAGTTCATTTAACTACAAGTCTAAATTTATCTGAAATTCGGAAAAAGATATTGTTCAGCAGTGTATCTGCGAATGGCAACTGCTGCGTTCAGGGGTTTATATTTTCCACCCCCCCCCCCTCATGAAAATTTCCCCCCAGATATTATGTAGTTTTTATATGGGAGGGAGGGGGATGATTTGCTCAATTGGGGGAAATTAATTGATTTTAAGGAGAGGATTACATCTAAAACCCTAATAAAACATCAATATTTACAACATGGTCTGGTAGTAGGGAATACCGAAGAACCTGTAAACTGTATGTTACGTTAACGCGAATGTTTGCTCTTTAAATGTTTCCTCAATCCAATCTGGGTTGTTGCTGAGTATTGGCACTGATCACAGGCATACCTGGTATCGTCATGTTTACTTTCAATGTGCTGCTTTAAGTTTCCCTTGTTGGACGCAGCAAATCCACAGATATCACAGGGGTATTTAATACCCAGGTGAACGGCCTCTTTGTGCGTTCTGAGATGAGCTTTATCCAGCGCAGAGTATTCGCATTCATCACACGGAAAACGGATTCCTTCGTGTTTTCCTCTTTTATGAATTCTCAAATCAAATACACGCTTTCCCACCCAAGGACATTCATCGCAGGCATGCATTGGCTCTAAATGTCTTTCTTTGTGTTGGGTTAAACTTCCTTTCATGTGAGTGATATAATCACAATCTTCACATTTGTATGTTTTCCCCTGGTGTTTTGCACTTTGGTGCTTGCTCAAGTCTTGCGCAATCTTTGCAACATAATCGCATAGATCACATGGATGAGACTCGTCCCCATGAACCTGTTTTTTATGCACGTTCATGCTTTTCCTAAGCCCTGTGACGTAATCGCATTCATCGCATTTAAACCATGTGGCGTCAGGCTCTTCGCCGTGAGTTGATTGTTTGTGTTTTTTTAAGTCAGTCGCGACAGACGTAACATATTCACATTTATTACATGTAAACTGTACTCCATTGTGCTTTCCATCCATGTGTTCTTTTAGTTGATGAGGTTGAGAGGAGGAAAACCCACAAAGATCACATTGGTAACGAACCCCCTCATGCACTGTTTTAATATGTCGTCTTAAATTACTTCCCTCAGTAAATACTTGTTCACATTTGTCGCAGAAATATCTTACACCTTTATGTTTATTTTTGTTGTGTGAGCTTAACCCACTTCTTGACAGAGCTTTGTAATCACATTCAGTACAAGGGAACCTATAACCTTCATGCTTCACACGTTTGTGCATCCTAAGATTGGCAGCAGTATTAGTTTCATGGCCACACTGCTCGCACACAAACTTGAGTCCTACATGTGCACGCTGCATGTGCGCGTCCAGTAGATGCGTCGACTTACATTTAAAGTCACAATGTTCGCAATTAACTATTTTCCCAGTGTGCACTCTTCTTCGGTGAGCTTTTATATCTTCTGTAGATAAAGCTACAAAGTCGCATGAATCACATTTAATTGATAAGCCTGGGTGATGCCGGAGTTTGTGCTTTTTTATATATCTCAGTGAGGAACTTGTGAATTCACACATATCACAAGAGAATGTTTTAACAGTATGAACCCGTGTATTATGCCCAGCTAAACTCTTAATACTTCTTCCAACAAAATCACACTCGTTGCATGGATATTCCAAGCTTGTGGAAAATACACCGCCATTATTGACATTTTCGGAGGAACCAGAATTCGAGGTTGCATCTATGTCATCCTCAGCCGACACCTTTCTATCAAACTCTGCATCTGAATGCAAAATAAAAAATATAATTTTCTGAAGTAAGTAAGGAGTAACAATATATAACTAAGTCTTGTCTGTTTTGGCTTCAAGAAACGTCGAAATGGCGAAACTTTGTGTTCCGAATTTGAAAGTTAATTATGGTCCTCCTTTGTAAGATATAATGTCACCTTAAAAGGGAGTGACCAGCAATGTATAATAGTTGAACTGAGATTTCAGTACTAGTGAGAATTTTTGAAGGATTAATTTGAGACCTATCAGACGTTTTTAAGGTGCATATTTTTCCAGCAAGAGCGCAATCTTTAAAATCCTCATTGATTGTCCATGTTGGAGGGATGATTTTGAGAATCGGTTTTATTTAAATTATTCAAAAACGAGCTAATGCTAAAAAAGGGGGCTAGCGAGGGGATAGGACACGCTCTAGTTCACACTTTCCTTTCCAAACATACAAATAAGTATATCAAGACAAATTCTTACCTTGAAAATTTTCCTTGACTTCATACTCCTTTTTAACAAAAGGTTGGAGGGACTCGTCAGATCTATTCTCTATTTCTTCCATTTCTATTTTTATATTCAAGCATTCTTCTATATCTTCGGATACATCCATCTCAACTATATCGTTTTCTTTTCCAACTTTTCTAGTCTTGCAATTTTCTATATAAAAATATAATAAGTAAAAATTCAGTTTTATTTGAAAGTTTCACGAAATCTTTAAATGATTGATTTATCAAAAATCCCAATTACGTCAACTGAATTACTTTTTTAGCACCAATTAGCAAAGTTGTTGGACGCATAGAGCCAACCTATCCATTTTTACCTTGAATAAATTCCAAAGATAAACCATCTTCCTTTTTAAGCCAGGATACCCCCAGAGTATACACTGTGTTAATGGAGTCAATATGTTGCTGGGCAGCATGGATCACATCATCAAACCCCTTCTGCTCCTCTCCTTCCTTCTGTATCATCAGGTTGATTTGTTGGATTAGGAGTAGGTTATCTTCCATTCCATTCCTCAGGTTGAGAATATCAATCATTATAAGCTTTAATACTCGTTCATCATCAGTCAAAGCCTCTGTGGTCTAGTTCACAACATAGAATCAGGAAAACTTTCTTATTGACGATTAAAAATTTAAAACTATGAATTCAAATTTAGTGTGAAGGGATAAATATTTTCACTAACTTTAGGAAGGCTTTACCAAATTGGAGAAACTTGATGATTTTTAGGGGAAGGAAATTTTTGGGTCATAAGTATAAAAAATGTGAAAAAAAAACTATACAGTTGATAACAGGCAAATCAAGAATTAGAATAATTAAACCATTATGAAAGTTCACAATCCATTTCCATGTCCATATACGCTACTATGGTTCAATGGCTACTACAACAACAGAAACCGGAAATCTAAAGGCAGAACTGTAAAAAGATGTTAAATTAAATTGTTTTTAAATTTCCTAAAAGAAAGATATGAAATATTCTATTTGTTTTCCTGGAGTTTAATCTGTTCTCTACTGCGTCTAGAACTGAGAACTAGATCGTCTAGATCGTCTTGATCGTCTAGATCGTCTTGATCGTCTAGATCTACATTTTCCGCCATTTTCAACCTGAAAAAAATAATTTGAGTTTGTGACAGTAACCAAATATAATTATTACAGTTTAAGAAAAAAAACAATGGAATTTAATCAATGTTAAAAAAGACTTGACCAGTATTATTCTTAAATACTTCTGAACGGGAGAAAAAGTTGAAAAATAAAACCGTTTGAGGGGAATTATGATGTAACTACTATCTCCCTCCTAATATCCACATATCAGAAACGTCTTTACCAAGAAAAACAAGAATAATCCTGTCCCACATGATACCTAACACCTCTTTAACTGGACAGAAAAACCGACAATTTTAACTACCTTTACCCTTTGGACGCAACCAAGAGAAACTGCCCTTCATCATGGTTTAGAAGTGACCTGACCTAACTTCTGGGCTACAACAGCATGTAACTAAAGTTGTCCAAAATACACCCCAAATTTAGGTTTATATAATTTCTATAGTATTCCCCGATGTTCCCAAAAAATGCTTGGTTATCTCATGGTGCAATGAATTTATTGCAATTAAGTTCGTTCAGTTTGTGATTTTTTTTTATTATTTTTAAAATACAACCCATTCTTCGACGAAAGGGGTCATCGGTCGTTGCTCCCAGCCATCCAAATGTGTCGAAAGATGAATAGAAAAGGGTAAAAAAAAGTTTTCATGAATTTAGAGATCAAATAAATTCTTAGGACAGATTAAATAATCAAATAAAAATATACTTTAGATTTAAAAGACGGAAGTTTACCATTTTCAGAGTTCAATATTTTTTGTATTCATTGAAAAAAACTTTATCTAAATTAAAAGAATTTCATTTGGGTGTTACAACGAGTTAATTAAAAAACAGAAATAATAAGAAATAAAGGTAACACAATATCCGTCAATTTGTACAATATGGTAGGTCTGATAAAGGCACTTATTCTGTTCTTTAATTTATAGAGAAATTATGCAAGGATAGACAGATCTCTCACATATTCATGTTTGCTTTTTATGTGCTTTCTAAGACTATACTGTGTATTAGCTACATGTTCACATTGACTACAGGGAAATTTGGTAAAGTCGTGTTTACTCTTTTTGTGCTGTTTCAGGTTATCAATGGTAGAGGCAGCAAACTCACATTGATCACAATGATGCTTAATTCCCAAATGCACACTTTCTTTGTGTCTTCTTAGATGAGCGTTGTCTTGTGCCGCATATTCACATAACTCACAGCGATACCTGCCGCCTTCATGTTTTAACTTTTTGTGTCTTTTGAGATAATGCATAGTTTTTCCAACATAAGGACACTTATCACAGGATTTGGGAATACCGTCATGGCTCTCCCTGTGTTGCTTTAAAGAGCAAATATAGTTTGTTACAAACTCACATTGATCGCACATATATTGAGACGTTTTTTCGTGAATAGCCAATTTGTGAAGTTTCAAATTTCCCTTGGAACTGGCAAGATGATCACATTTATCACAAAGATATTTCGGCCGTTCTTGCGATTCAGATTGATCTCCATGTAAGTTTTTCTGTCGCCCATTATCATGCTTAGTATACTTATGTGATCGAAGATTTCCGGCAATAGCTGTAACATAATCACACTTATCACATGGAAACTGCATTCCTTTATGAATTCCGTCGATGTGTTCTTTTAAAAGACTCTGTTGAGAAGCCGAGTATTCACACTGATCACATGAGTATCTGAACCCGTCATGTTTATTTCTAATATGTCTTTTTAGATTTCTCTCCCCAGTAAACGAAGTCTCGCATTGATCACAAAAAAATCTAATACCTTTGTGTTTGTTCTCTTTGTGCAACTTTAAATGAGAGAAATGTATTGCTTTGTAGTCACACTGATCACAGGGATATCTAACTCCTTCATGTTTGCTTTTCTTGTGTTTATTTATTTGTCCCCTTGTTCCTGTGTAATCACACTCATCACATAGAGATTTTTCTCCTTCGTGTTTAACAGCAAAGTGTCTTTTTAAAGCGTGCTTTGATTTTGCTTCATATTCACAAATAGTACATGAAAAAAGTACCCCCTTGTGATTCCTATGCATGTGTTTTCTTAAGTGTAATTCACCAGCTCCAATGTAGGAACAAAGATGACAATGATACATTAAATCAGGATGAACTGAGACCTTGTGCAGACAGAGATCTTTAGAGCTTGATGTCTTTAAATCACAGTGTTCACAGGGGTATTCAAGAATAGTTTTGCATTCAGCTTTTGCAACTTCAAATCCAGAATCTAAATAAAAGGGACTATATCTATCTATCTATCTATTAGGACATCCCAATAACACAAATGTTACCAAGAAACCACCCCTCCCGGCATAGTTAAACGGACTGTAAGCGTAATTTCATTGCAAAAATAGCAATACCCGATTCACAACGATACCCTAAAAAGCTGAATCTGATCAAATATAAATTGGATCTCATGTTAATAATTTAGAAAAATAATTATTTTCAATTTAATTTTCTCATCAAAAATTACTTGCTTATTTCTACTGCAGAAAACATGTATAAATTATTAAAAGTAAACACTTTTAAAACTAAAAAAACAGGAGTATATTCCACATTATTGATCAGACAAAGGTTACAAGGGTAACTCGTTATGAGGGTCATTTGAAACTTATTTTTTAAAGATGAATTTAATTTACGGTGTTTGGCTATCTTTTAAAGATGAAATTTGCAATTAAAGACCAAGGACTAATTTCATAGAAATAGTTTTCCTAATACATAATGTGCATTTCTCAATCGAGATTTTACCAAAAACCATTCAAAATAGTGGAGGTCAAGATATGCATATCAAGTTTGAGGCTCAAAAGTTTAATAGTTTATGGTAAAAATAAAAACATAAAAAAGACCGACTTGTGAACAAAACAATTTACCTTCTTCTTCCTCCTTCTTTAGCCCAGGGTACTCGGAACTAAAAAGTTTCATATTCTCTAATTCATCCACGTCTATCTTAATATCTTCACAATCTTCTTCTTCTTCTTCAACGTTGCTTCTTCCAGCAGAGATATCTTCCATATCTTCAATATCATAATCTTCGTCTTCTAATAGCTCTATGGATTCAACTAAACATATTTAAAATTCAAAATTATCCTAAAAGCTTTGATGTATGTATGTAAGCTATACTTTAATGCGTCCTATTAACAATGGTTCCCTTAAATTCTTTATCGATAAACAATAAGGAAGATGTTGTAATAAATCTGTCTTAAGAAGCTGTTATGATAATTTCTTTCCATTGCGTCGGCTGTTATTGAAAATAAACCAATTTTACCATAGAAAAACTAGGATATCTAATTCATTCTTTATCCAAAAAAACATTTAATTGATACCCTTTTAAAAAGGAAATTCTACTTTGTAAGAGAGGAGAGGGCATAGAGAATAGAATATATATTAGAGGGGAATTTACTAGAAAAAAGTGTAAAACGGCCATTTTGTTGTACTGTTTCCATACTGCAGGTGTACTTCACATATTTATGCTATATAACCTTTTGGGCCCTGGAATATCATTTTAAAGAAAATCTAAAATTATTGTTAAAAGAAAACCAAATTATGAAATAGGCTGGTTTCATAATTGACCAATGATCATTTCACATAGACTCTATGCGTTCCACTTTACAAACGATGATTTTCCGTTATAATTATAAATCAAATGATGTTTTTTATTCACCTAATTCATTATAAAGTTTATTTAACAGTTTAAAAAAATCGAAATTGAAATAAATAGTCTAGGGAACGTACTGTATTAATGTACTCTACTGCATATAATTTGTGAACATTTACATGATTTGTACACTTTGAACTCCCTTTCAGGCTGAAAGGGACTGAAGAAATTCATCCCGAGAGATTCTTTAAATTCCCCTCTAATATATATTCTATTCTCTATGGGAGAGGGGCTACTTGAAATTACGACTTTAGTCCATTTAACGATTACCTATTTATTTATTAAAATTTAATTTAAAAGGATCGATGAGAAATAATTACCTTCAATAAACTTAAGAGCAAAATCAGTTTCATCTTTAAGCCAGGATACTCCCAGTATATACACTGTGTTAATGGAGTCAATATGTTGCTGGGCAGCATGGATCACATCATCAAACCCCATCTGTTCCTCTTCTTCTTTCTGTATCATCAGGTTAATTTTTTGGATTTGGAGTAGGTTATCTTCCATTCCATTTCTCAGGTTGAGAATATCAATCATTATATGCTTTAATACTCGTTTATCATCAGTCACAGCTTCTATGGACTAATCAAACCATTGAATTAAACAATACACTTACATCTTAAATATTAAGTTTTTTTTTAAGTAAATAAGTAAGTATCTGTTTAAGACATCATATATCTAAAGCAGAGCTACGGAATATATATGTGAGTGCGGACATGTATGTTACCTAATACCTATAAGCGGCAAACTGTAATACTTAAAAAGAAGCAAAAAATGTTACAATTGCCCCAACGGGTAAAAATAGGGGGCACATCCAAAAGATTGCCCATTTTGATACAGAAGGTTGTTTGCTGTCAAGTGTTGGATGATTTTTAAACTCTATGGGCAATGCCGGACAATTTTAACTAGATTTAAATAAAAGTTTCAATTCTGCAGGTTCCTGAAGTTCTGTGTAAAGATGTCTCCTATTAGCTGAACTAGAAAGTGATAATTTCATTGTAACTGAAAATAATAATGTTTAGTGTTCAGGTACTTTTCCATCAGCATTTTCTCCACTCAAAATTTTCCAAATGTATTGTTTCAAACAGAAATTTTAAAATGTAAATTTGGCTGAAAGAAGAAAGATTTCTACTGCAAATGATTTGGTTTGGTTCGGTTTGCGACATTGCGCTGCGGCAAGATACACTATACAGTCAGGGGCGAGGGCTGCAAGTAGTTTTTAAGAGTGTCTTTTGAGAAATTAAAGAATTAAGAAAATGTAGATTTGGGAAGTTGTCACTCGAAATAAGGTTTTGATAAATCTATGGATTTAAAAAAAAAACTTTTTCCCCAGTATTTCGAAAATTTAATTTTTTAACTTTGGATTTTTTTAATTTGCTAAATTTTAGTCAAATCGCAGATTTTCACTTAATCACATTATTTTGATACATAATTGCCCATTTACATATTTTACCCCGCAAATGTAAATTTAACTGACTGTAACAATACTTTTGACATTACGGGGTTGCAATCAGTACTAACTGCAATAATTATGGTATTTAAGTAGATAGCTAGTAACGGCCCCCTTCAGTCATGTTTTGTCTTCATATGTCTTCTTAACATAATCGGTGTTGATCCAACAAATTCACATTCATCACAGGGATACTTCGTGTCGTCATGTTTGCTCAACTTATGCTGTTTCAAAGTTCCCTTAGCAGTTGCTGCAAATTCACATTTATCACACTGGTATCTAATACCAAGATGAACGGCTTCTCTGTGCACTTTTAGATGAGAAGTTTGATGAGCAACATATTCACATAAATCACATTTATACTTAACATCCTCGTGAATCATATTTATGTGCATCTTTAAATTCTTTTTTGTTGTTCCGAGGAAGGAACATTGATTACAAGAAAAGTTTAAATCATGCAAATTTTTATGAGAATTAAAAGAAATCAAGTGATAGGTTGAGAAATCACATTGATCACAGCTTAACATTTTAGACGTTTCATGATCTTTATTCTTATGCACGATCAATTCTTCTTTCGTGTTTGCTACATGTCCACATTCATCGCAGAACACATCTAAATCTTCGTCTGTTGTACCGTAATGTACACCGTGTACACTCTTTTTGTGCAACTTCAAATATCCTCTTGATCTTGCTACATGCTCACATTGGTTACAATTGTGAATTTCATCGAAAGTATGTTTTGTACGTTTATGATGGCGCAAGTACCCAACTTGAGTTCCTACATATTCACATTTATCACAGGGATAAGTTATACCTCTGTGTGCTCCGTCAAAGTGCTCTTTCAGCTGAGTTGGTTGAGTGGCTGAGTACTCACATTGATCACAATAAAACCGTTTTCCTTCATGAACACTTAAAATATGTCTTCTTAAATTCTTATCATCCGTAAAAACTGTCGGACACTTGTCACAAGAATATTTAAGACCTTCATGCTTGATTTTGATGTGTTTTAATAAACGAGATTTTTGAGTGGCTTTGTAATTGCATTGGTCACAAGAGTATCTTAATCCTTCATGCTTAATTCTAATATGTCTTTTAACTTCAGTCTTTACACCAGAATACTCACATTGGTCGCAATATGATTTATCCGAATGTTTTCTTTTTATGTGCGCTTTCAGAAGTTCAAGTTTAGTCGACATAAAATCACAATTATCACAATGAAAGTTTTTGTCTGTGTGTTCCCGAGATTTATGAACTTTCAGTTTAACTGCTGATGATCCAATATATTGGCAATCGTTACATGGATACAAAACTTCACTGTGGAAAACATCTTTATGTTCCTTGAAGAGCTGCAATGTGATTCCAGTAAACTTACATAGATCGCATTTGAACTGAAAAACATCTTGTTTATTTGCTTCTAAATTTTCTGTGTGGGTTGGTTCATTTCGTAAAGTTTCTGCTGATTTCCAAAGAGAATTTGACTTTTCAAAATCTAAAAAAAAACTTTTGATAAAAATTTTAACATTCTAGTTAAGATAAAAATGGCTTTTACCTTTTACAAGTTTTATCTCCCTCGGTTCCTCTTTCAGAAGTGTGGAAGAGAAAACAGATTCTATCTGGGTCTGATTCACACTAGTAAACTGCTCAGGATCATTTATCTCAATCTTTATATCATCAAAGTCATCCATTAATTCATCAGTTTTAAAACTGTCAAACTTCCCTTCATCTTCAAGATTTTCTTCATCCGGCAATTCTAAAATTTCTTTTTTAATTAAGTTACCAAGAATAAAAAAAAACATTCTGCTTATAATACTGTTAGGAAAATGAAAAAAAAACCTTGTAAGACATGTACTTTTTTAGCTTTTTATACCTTCTATTACTTTCAAAACATAATCGGTTTCATCTTTAAGCCAGGATACTCCCAGTATATACACTGTATTAATGGAGTCAATATGTTGCTGGGCAGCATGGATCGCATCATCAAAACCCTTCTGCTCCTCTTCTTCCTTCTGTATCATCAGGTTGATTTTTTGGATTAGGAGTAGGTTATCTTCCATTCCATTCCTCAGGTTCAGAATATTAATCATAATATGCTTTAATACTCGTTTATCATCAGTCCCAGCTTCAATGCTCTAATAAAACAGACAAATAGATGAAGTGCCAAATTTCAGAAGAAAAAAAGAATATCTCAAAAAAAAACAATGTTGTTGTATATTATTATTCAGGCCTTAAACTAGATGGGGCGCATGGTGCATCGACTCTAGGGTTTCCAATGAAGTGGATTTTACTTGCGCGCGATTGAGGGCAATACGATTACAGTTGTGCGAAATCCCTATAGGAAATCCTACACCTTCATTAACAATAATTTGAGCAATGATAAATCAAAAATTTTCATCCCCAAAATAATTTAAGTTTAATTATCCGTCTATCCCTGAAAGTATTTAGACTTAACCCGGTTCCCATTTGCTAAATTTGGATCTCTCATTTGAGTATTTGACATCGTCTCATCTGAAATATTAAATTTTGGTAATGAAAAACATTTTAAATTTTTATAAAAATAAATCTATGATTGATGGCTAAATGTGTAATATATAAAACTGTTGACGAAATTAAAAGTGCCCTCCCATATCCTATGTTAAAGATCCTGTTATGAATGGGACATTGCTATCTTTAAATGAATTGTGTCACGTCGCATAAAATAAAAATAGAAAGTTCATTGTTGATTTTAAAAGGTTTAGGTATATTCCTAGAGAAAAAATTATAGCTTGTGGGTAGGGTGTTATGGCCGCTGACAAAATTATGAAATCCAAATTAAAACCGCGGTCCATGAAAATTGTTGCAAATAAAGTGCAAAAGTCAAAACTATGCGAATGTAACACTATACTGCATACATGGGAATGAAATGGGGGGGTAAAAAAAAGCACTATCAATACCCACTATAACCCCTTTCCCGTGAATCAAAGTTTTGTCTATAACCATGGTAATTAAAGAACGAAAATACAACAAACATAAGTGGAACAGAGTGCAACTTTCTTGTTTATTTACTTAATCCTCTACATAGCGCGGCAATCGTACAATTTTGAAGTCGTCTTTGTATTCAATCGAATAACAATTGTATTACATCCGCCCAACGTTACAACCATCCTACGAAACTTCGGACCTATTCATACGTGATTTTTCAGCAGCTTCAAGCTGCTTTTGGTCCGATGTACTCTAGTGAGTGTAGAGTGTAGGTCGGATGTTCACAATTCATTAAAACAGATAGTGTATCTACTTAACCTAGTGAAGGTCTTTGTAGTCACGTGTTGCACTCTTCTGTAGGTTGAATGAGTTGGATGCACAATATTTGTAGGTCAGATGCACAACATTAGTAGGTCGTATGCACAACTTTAGTAGATCGGAAGCACAATTTTAGTGATGCACGGTGGATCCGCATGAGAAAAAATGTCCTGTGCGAAATTAGTATCATGTACTAACCCGGAAACCTAAAAATAATTTTTTACCCCCAATTAAAAAAAAAAATTTCAAATTCCACCAACACATTTGCCCCCATTGCCCCCAATTTGAAAAAATGCCCCCAATTAAAAAAATGCCCCCTACAAAAAAATGCCCCCAATTAAAAAAACATTTTCAAATTCCACTAACACATTTTCCCCCATTGCCCNAAAAAAATGCCCCCAATTAAAAAAATATTTTCAAACTCCACTAACACATTTGCCCCAATTGCCCCTAATTTAAAAAAATGTCCCCAATTAAAAAAAATGCCCCCAATTTAAAAAAAAATGCTCTCAATTACTAAAAATGCCCCCAATTAAAAGACTCACTCATTCCACTAACTCATTTGCCCCCAATTGCCCCAAATTGGGAAAAGAATTGTCCCCAATTGTAAAAATGCCCCTAATTAAAAAAAATCAAAAAAAAATACAATTTTTTAAGTAAAGAAAAAACCTCAAAAAGAAGTAAAAATACGCAACATAAAAACCTAAACACTATGAAATATTTCTTGGTATGAAATTTACGAAAACATACATATTTTTAGGTTTGCATCAAACTTTTAAACTCTAAAAAAATACATTTTTGTAAGTAAAGAAAAAACCTAAAAAATTAGAAAAATTACTTGGTAAAAAGTATAAATCCCAAAAATTAAGAAATGTTAGGATTTTTTCAAACCTAAATCTACGTATAGGAAAAACCTAAAAATTCCTGATTCATTTGATTTTTAGTTTTTTTACATATGCATTTTTACGTTTGTCAAATACGTATTTTTATCCAAGGAATGGTTTCGAAAATATGTATGTCATATGTATGGAAAATGCGTATTTTTACGTATTCCTAAACCTAAAAATACGTATATATACGTATATATGTCATACGTATTTTTAAGTTTTCGGGTTAGTAGGGTAGTTATGAGATATAATTTAATGGTACACATATACAGTCCAATTACCCTGCATTAACTATACTTTATCTCTCCTTCAAACAAAACTAACAGAAAAAAGCATTGTTTCTAAAAAATCGATATTTTATTATACTGTTATGTTATAGCATGATCGATAATTAGTATTTAAACTAAAGATAGTAAAAGACATTTTAAGAATTAAAAACTCAACCTAAATTTAAATTCTTTGAGATGAAAAAAAGGACAAAGGTCCGGAAAATAATGAATTGTAAAAGTTTCTGTTTTGAAAATTTGATATTTGTGTATTCTAATAAAGAGCTCTTCGTTAATTTATATATGTAACGATCTAGGTCCCGACCAATCTCCCTATACTTGACTCTAACTCTAATAATCAGTCTGCAAGACTCTATCTCTCTAGCCAAACCCCTGGCTCTATACGTCCGTTCGAAACGACTATTTATGCTATACTAATTTATTTATACAGGTAAATATAGGTTGACCGGACTGACCGATCCGGGTCAAATAGAACATAGATAATAAAGATAGTAAACTTGATAAACAAACATATATGATAAGGATAATAAGATAAGCTTCAACCCCTGAATTTATTACATATATTTGCTATGGCCATGGCCAAACGCGGCTGAATCAAATGGGCTGAATTTTAGTGAGGAAACTCATGGATGGATACCCTTGGAGATGACATAAGCTAACTAAATTATAAGTTTTTTGTTTTAATTCGATTTTTGAAATTCCACGTCGAGGCAATGCCTGGCACTTCAGCTAGTTTGTAATAAAAAGAAAGATTACAAAACGGCAGTGCAATGAATGAAAAAAAGTAAATAAAATCCAAATTTTGAGAGAAAAAAAATGGTCTTTTTACTACCTCCAAACTCAAACCTTCGTGGCTTGGCATTTAAAAATAATTGTTTTACTTCACTATCCCTGATAGCGCCCATCCGATTATGATGAATGTGCATTGTATATTTATGGTCAACATACAATTATGTGTAAAAAGTTTTTTTTAAAAATTTAGTCAAGATTTGTAAAATGAAACAGGGCAGATAGTGTTAAACAACTGTTGAATGAAGAAGCAACTTGCCAATGCCAGCATGTATGCATTAAAACATTTGAAAAAGAGTCCTATTCGGATCAGAGCTGTTTCATGGAACTCGTCGTAATCTATTATTTTAATTAACAGAGAACAGTACCCTTTTAATTTGTGTGTGTCAGAAAATTGTATGGATATTGGATTCAGATTGTTCAGCCAAGAATTTTCAACTTGCAGTTCTTTATTGAAGTCATGACACTAGCAGATTTATGCAGCAGAGACAAGGAAACGTTACATCCAACGTTACATACGTTACATGTGGCTGTGAGTAATTTTATTTTCATTCTCAATTATCAAATTCCAAACATTGTCGGAGCTACATATTTTCAGGGGCATACGAGAGCATTCGTGTATGGAGGGGGGCACATTTTCCCCCCAAAAGCTTCAAGGATTGTGATAGGATAGGATTGTGATACATATTGTATTATAAATTATAATATCAAATATATATTTACACTGAAGGCAGTACTTAATACTTATTAAAGTTTTTTTTTAATGAAACTTAATTTTAACTATAGGGCAAAAGTGAGATTTTAAAGTATTTCTTTCTATACGATGTAATTATTTAAATGGAATACATGCGTAATTTCAAGTGACCCCCCCATTTATAGAGTGGCATATTGTCCGATGATACTTTTGAAACCTTCATTTCTCCATCGTTTCTGAAGCAAGAAATGCGCGAGGCACTTTTGTAGAGAAAACACAAATTCAGTTTTCAAAATAGGAAACTGGGATGTTTTCAATAATTGATCAGACACAGCTTTTAAGGGTTTGTTGTGAATCAGAATATATATTAATTCTTTTCTCAATCTTTTAGTTTGGGTGAGTGCAATGCAATGCAATGTAGACTGCAGTAGATTGCCTGCGGAAGGGAAATGCAAGAAGATGTAATATTAAAAGAGCCCCCCCTCGTTACAATTTCCACTGGCCGGTCGGGCACCCCCCTGTCAGTATAACGGCCCAGCTGCTAGAACGGAAAGAATATATAACATGTACATGCACATATAAAATTGAAAAAAATAGCTTGTTGAATAAAACAATTAGATTTTTATAGCCTATGTCGCTACAGGGCTCCCCCATGGGTTCCCTCGAAAAATTGCAGCCATTTGGTCCAGCCGTTTAAGACATGCACAGGGAACATATATATTTACGAATGTCTTGTTTTATTAAATAGAAGCAGAAGGATAAACAGCTCAGGGGCGTAGGCAGGGGGAGGATTGCGCTGCAGCCCCCCCCCCTGGACCATGGTGAAATAAATTGATTTTCAGGGGGTTTCAGGCCCCGCTTAGACAAAAATCCTGAATATAGTACGCTCCTGATTAACAGCTATAGATAGATATAAACAGCTAGATAAACAGATAGATAAACAGATAGACAAACAGATCGATAAACAGATAGAAACATTACAATTCTTTCTTCCCTTTGTTATCCCCGCAACTCGCAAGAACAAAGAAATTGTTGTAAAAAGTACAAATGCAAACCGACAGCATTTTTTAGACATCAAATTTGCGAATATTCAGAATAATCATTTTTTTCCTTTTTACTAAGAATCTTATAACTTTAATTGTAAACTTTACACTGCAATTGTTTAAAAAAAATATTTTTTTATTTCTAAAAAATCAATAAAAAGTCGGTTTACAAAAGTTGGCTGTGTGCCTATTTCTTGTTTCCCCAATTACCCGGGTGAGGGCGCTAGCTACAAGGCCTCCAGAAATTAGGGCAAAAAATTGGCAAAACATCTCAATCTTCGAAGCAAAGAAACAGGGCTCAGTGATTAAATGTGACAACGACAATTGTGAGTGATAAATCAATATATTAACATTGTCTTACAATATATATAAAACAAACGATACATATTGCGTGTTGTGTTTATATTTATTTTGTTGTCAAGCCACAGTTCAGGCAGTAGGCCTAGTTCATATAAAAACATGGAGGGGACAGTTTTCAAGGATAATAAGAAAAATCACACCTTGCACTTTATCCAAAAGTCATCTTTTAGAACTGTCATCGAACTTAAAATCTTTTTATTATACATTTTTTGTAACTCGATTGATCGTGATTAAGAAAAATTGAATGAAACGAAATGAAGTTAATAATTAGGCCATATCATGATATGGTTCACACTCCAATTATTTTAATTTTTTAAATATGAGAATTTACATTAGTTTTATCAAGTTGGCAAAGCTTGCAGTTATATGATTGATATATTGTGGAATGTGAAGTAAAACCGACAAGAGTATTATATTCTAACTATTCTAAAGCCATTTTTTTAAATTTCAATTACCTATGCTTTTAATGAGTGACATGTGCGATTCACAACGGTACCCTTTAAACCTTTGTTTTAAAGTAAAATTGAATGAGATATCCTAAGCTATTTACAGGAAAATTGAGTTATTTCATTTGTTGTCTCTTTATTAAAGTAACTGTCGGATTTAAGCTGCATAGACAAATAAGGAAATTTTCATAATTTAACACAATTATAACGACGTCTGTATTCCCATTATAATACAATTTGATGAACTCCCTGTTGTGGTCTATGGGGGGATCTCTGGACGTTTAAAGGACTGTAAGCGTAATTTCATTATTTCAAGTGATCCTTAATTAAAAGATGACAATGCCCGATTCACAACGGTACCCTCGAAAATTTTATCAAATAATAATGTCGTTCACTTAGATTTTAAAAGTGTTTAATTATCTATATTCCTTGTGTTTTCCCGCTGAAGAAATGCGCAAGTCACTTTTTAGAGAAATCACAATTTTGTAAAATTATAAACAAAAATATCTATATTGATGATATATCTAATTCATAATTGACCAGTAAAAACTGTAAAGGGTACAGTTGTGAATATTCAATGATACAAAATACTTGCTGTGGTTTAGATCACTCTTTAAGTTTATAACTTTTATATCTCTCAATAGTTTTTATATTCATTTTGTTTTCAGGGTTCTTCCCTCGCTGTGTTTGTGTGATAAGTCTTCAGTCCGACCTTCAGGTTAGTTTCGGGATCAAAAAATGTGTTTTAAAGATAAAATGTGTTTTAAAGAATAAATGTGTCCTAAAGATAAAATGTGTTTTAAAGATATAATGTGTTCTAAAGATAAAATGTGTTTTAAAGAAAAAATGTGTTTTAAAGATAAAATGTGTCCTAAAGATAAAATGTGTTTTAAAGATAAAATGTGTTTTAAAGATAAAATGTGTTTCAAAGATAAATTGTGTTTTAAAGATAAAATGTGTTTTAAAGATAAAAAAGATAAAATGTGTTTTAAAGATAAAATGTGTTCTAAAGATGAAAAAGATAAAATGTGTTTTAAAGATAAAATTTGTTTTAAAGATAAAATGTGTTTTAAAGATAAAATTTGTTTTAAATATAAAATGTTTTATAAAGATAAAATGTGTTTTAAAGATAAAATGTGTTTTAAATATAACATGTGTTTTAAATATAAAATTTGTTTTAAAGATAAAAGTGTTTTAAAGATAAAATGTGTTTTAAAGATAAAATGTGTTTTAAAGATAAATTGTGTTTTAAAGATAAAATGTGTTTTAAAGATAAAATGTGTTTTAAAGATAAAAAAGATAAAATGTGTTTTAAAGATAAAATGTGTTTTAAAGATAAAATGTGTTTTAAAGATGAAAAAGATAAAATGTGTTTTAAAGATAAAATTTGTTTTAAAGATAAAATGTGTTTTAAAGATAAAATGTGTTATAAAGATAAAATGTGTTTAAAGATAAAATGTGTTTTAAAGATAAAGTGTGTTTTAAAGATAAAATGTGTTTTAAAGATAAAATGTCTTTTTAAGATAAAGTGTGTTTTAAAGATAAAAAGTGTTTTAAAGATAAAATGTCTTTTAAAGATAAAGTGTGTTTTAAAGATAAAATTTGTTTTAAAGATAAAATGTCTTTTAAAGATAAAGTGTGTTTTAAAGATAAAATGTGTTTTAAAGATAAAATGTGTTTTATTTTAAGATAAAGTGTGTTTTGCAGATAAAATGTGTTTTAAAGAAAAAGTGTTTTTTAAAGATAAAATGTGTTTTAAAGATAAAATGTGTTTTAAAGATAAAATATGTTTTAAAGATAAAATGTGTTTTAAAGATAAAATGTGTTTAAAGATAAAATGTGTTTTAAAGATAAAATGTGTTTTAATGATAAAGTGTGTTTTAAAGATGTCAAACATTAACAAAACAAAAAAGATATTTCACCGGTATTTGTTCACATGATATAATTTGGTTAATTTCAGGAGTAAACAATTTCTTTAAAATCATTCTTTCATAAAGAAAGTTTTGGGTAAAAAGGACCAAGAAGAGCAGGACAATACTTGTAATTTAATATCCAACAGATAAATTGGACAAGCTATAAATATAATATATAGATAACAAACAATTGAAAACATCAAAAAAATAACAAACAATTGAAAACATCAAAAAAAATATCAAAAAAATATCCCAAAAATATCAATAAAATGCTATATATATATATATATATATATATATATATATATATATATATATAGATATAAATATATTAGCTATTATATATATATATTATATATTAGCCAAACGGCTGTACCAATTTGGCTAAAAAAAGTTAGTCTTAAAAATCGATTTTTTTTCAAATTTTTTTTTAATTCCACGGGCAACGCAGAGTACTTTAGCTATTTTTTCATGGACTGTACTAGACATAATCATGGTATCATAAATATAGTGGTCGTAAGATGTCACAGGTGGAATATATTTAAGAACAAATCTTGTCTGTTTTTGCTTTTTTTAATGTCTTTTTTAAGAGTCAGGGGCAAGCAAGGGAACAATGACTCCCTATTCGAAAATGGCTCTTGATCCTTACACTTTATGTGGAGCAACGGAAAATGGAGAATATTTTTTACAATACACATTTTACAATATACATGCTTCTCCTGATTTCCTAACTATATATTTTACAATACACATTTTACAATATTCATGCTTCTCCTGATTTCCTAACTATATATTTTACAATACACATTTTACAATATGCATGCTTCTCCTGATTTCCTAACTTTATCTGCCCCGTTGAGAAAAATTTATGGAAAAATTGGTTTCGATTTCATTTTGTCATATAATAAGTCGACATTTTTAAAGGCTCTGGAAAATATTTGCTGATTCAATATTTTTGTAATTAATTTCTCATTACATCAGCAAAAACTTACATATTTGAACAACTTACATTCATTTCCGTAATTCAATTATTAATTCAAAGAAATGTCCCACCCAAAAACTAATAAAAATTGTTCTCAAAAAGAGAAAGAGGGATTATTGAAAAATTCTCTCTGAATGGTTTATGCATAAAAATAAACAAAAAATAAAGAAGAAAAATAATTTGAAAATTCTTCTTTTGTTAAATAAAAATGAATATATTGAAGAAATGTTAATGAACTGGATCCGGATCCGCCTGAAAATGAAATGGATCCAGTATATAAAGTAAAAGTTGCAAATTATTGGTTTGACCTAGTTTCCTAAACAAACTTATACAATATACAAGTATTCATGCAACTATGCTTATAATTACATACCTCACTAGTTATTTTGCCAATTATTTCAGAATATTTATTCTCAACATTCATTAGACTTTTCCAATTCAGAATATATACAAACAATTCTAATTCTCTAAGAAATAATTATGAATGTTTTTTATAACCAAAAAATCTGAACTCTCAAATTAGTTCAATTTTTTTTACTTATATCAGAATCTAACCATCTCACCGCGTTGGGTAGATTTTCTAAAATTTACATGTTCCTATTCCTACTGAGGGGGGGGGGGGTTCAATTTTACCCCCTCACCTTTCCCCCCTTTAGTTTTTGTGAAATTTTCTGACTTTTCCTAAATACCCTTAGCCCTCCCTTTGAATGACTACTTTTTCCTGTAACAAACTAAATCTTTGTTTTGACCTAGTTACAGTTGTCATATTTTGATAAATTTTAGCTTTTTTGAAAGCCTGTGACATAAGGAAACGGATTGCATAAGTATTGCAAAGAAATGTTTGCAAATTATTTGCATACAACCCACCTAAAGAAATTTGCACATTTTAAGTTTTTCTTAATTGCACTTTAGGGTGTTTAAAATTTTGCAAAACTTTTTTGCATATTTGAAATAGCATTTTCAATGGCTTTTCAATCATGTATTTTTTAACATCTTTTGTATTTTTTTTTTGCGAACATTTTTACTTAATAACTCAATTTTGAAACAAAAATTTAAATTTTTGCAAATTTGCAAATTTTTGCTGATTTTTAATTTTTTTTGTTTTAAAGTACTAAAATTTGAAACATGTCCAGGGCTACCATGGTCTGTTGAAGGAGGATGAAGGTGTCTGGGGTTGTCTGGATATGGAGAGGGATCTTGCATTGCTCCCTCCCCCTGGACCCCCTCTTGGTTGGCCTCCACCTTCTTTAGACGGGCTACCAGGTCCTCCAGGTGCCCCTCCCTCCCCCCACCCTCAGCCAGTGGGCGGGCACCCAAACGGGGCTCCGCCCCCGGGAAACACAGACAGCAACCACCATACTGGAGTCAGGTAAAAGAAAAGAAAGAAAGAATGAAAGTATCCTGGATTATTTCTTGCAAAATATACAACTTTCTTGTTAATGCAACTCATTTTCTTTAGAAATGTTTATGTGGTAAAAACAGGGGAATATATTTTCATGAAAAATCTCCCCTTCCCCGATTAAAAAAAATCCCTCGATGTTCTAAGGTTTAAATATCCGCTGAACTAGGGAAAATAAATGATTTTTGGCCGAGGAGTTATCAAAAAGGGCGGAAGAACTTGTCAGTTAATGTCCATTTTTTTCATGTTATGCCCCCCCCCCCTCTCCCCAGCACATTAAAACATTTCCCCGGAGAGGAGGGGTGGGGGGTGGGGGGGGAAGAGAGAGATAATTCTTTTATGACCAATGACCATCAATAAATATTAAATATATCTATCCGGCAATAAATCTAATTCTATCCATCACTTTTCACAATCGATACATCTTTCAATATTTCATTTTATTTATTTTTACTTCGCTATCTATTTTCTGTCTGGCTATATATTTCTTTCTATTTATCTATCTATCCGATTCCCACTGTTTGTATAATTATGTTTATCTATCTAGATATCTATTTGTGAATCTATTTATGTTTTGTCTATCTAGATATCTATTTGTGAATCTATTTATGTTTATCTTTCTTGATATCTATTTGTGAATCTATTTATGTTTATCTATCTAGATATCTATTTGTGAATCTATTTATGTTTATCTATCTAGATATCTATTTGTGAATCTATTTATGTCAATCTATTCATCTATTTAGACAAGGAGGAGAGAGTGAGAGCTTTAGTAAACGTGCTATAGAATCCCTTGTCAAGAAACTTAAAGAGAAACGAGATGAACTTGATGCTCTCATTACAGCTGTTACCACTGCAGGTTCAGACATATACAGATAGACAGATATTTAGACAGCTGTTACCACAGCATGTTAAGATATATACAGATAGACAAATATTTAGACAGCTGTTACCACAGCAGGTTAAGATATATACATATAGACAGCTATTTAGACAGCTGTTACCACAGCAGGTTAAGACATATACAGATAGACAGATATTTAGACAGCTGTTACCACAGCAGGTTAAGATATATACAGATAGACAAATATTTAGACAGCTGTTACCACAACTGGTTAAGATATATACAGATAGACAGATATTTAGACAGCTGTTACCACAGCAGGTTAAGATATATACAGATAGACAGATATTTAGACAGTTGTTACCACAGCAGGTTAAGACATATACAGATAGACAGATATTTAGACAGCTGTTACCACAGCAGGTTAAGACATATACAGATAGACAGATGTTATCACAGCAGGTTCAAATATATACAGATAAACAGATATTTAGACAGCTGTTATCACAGCAGGTTCAAACATATAGAGATAGACAGATATTTAGACAGCTGTTACCACAGCAGGTTCAAACATATACAGAAAGACATATATTTAGACAGCTTCTACCACAGCAATTTTCAAATATATACAGATAGACAGATATTTAGACAGCTGTTACCACAGCAGGTTCAAACATATACAGAAAGACAGATATTTAGACAGCTGTTACCACAGCAGGTTCAAACGTATACAGATAAACAGATATTTAGACAGCTGCTACCACAGCAATTTTCAAATATACACAGATAGACATATATTTAGACAGCTGATTGATTGATTTTTTCTTATTTATTTAGGAGCTCATCCAACCAAATGCGTCACTATACAACGCACCTTGGATGGACGACTGATCCGGATCCGCCT